>NC_058136.1:2642048-2656137 GCF_016433145.1 Gracilinanus agilis | reverse complement strand
TCTTTCTTTCTTTCTTTCTTTCCTTCCTCCCCTTCCTTCATCTATCTATCTATCTATCTATCTATCTATCTATCTATCTATCTATCTATTTATCTCTATCTAATTTTTTAAAAATTAAAAATACTTAGAAGAAAGGTTTAAAACAGTTCCTGAAGAGGGTAGCTACATGACTGAGTAGATGGAGATAGTTACTAGAGACATGAGGTCCTGGCTTCAAATTTGACTTCAGACACTTCCTGGTTGTATGACCTTGGGCAAGTCACTTAACCCTCATTGCCTAGATCTTGTAGCTTTTCTGTCCTGGAAATAATACATTATGTGGATTTTAAGATAGAAAGTGAGTGAGGATTAAAGGGAAAAAAATAGTCCTTGGCCTCAAGGAAATCACATTTGAATTGGATAGAGAACATGCAAATAACAAGGTATATACAAAATATATACAGAATAGATAGAAGGCAATATGGGGGAGGGAAGAGGGAGGAGGAAAGGTCTAGCATCCAGGGGAAAGTGGAACCAAGAGAGGCCTCCGGTACTGAGTTCTGAGCTGGCTCTACTATCCATATCCCACCTGGTTTTCTTACCTTATATGTGTCATTGGGCAAGTCACCCAAGCCATAGTTTCCTTATCTGTACAACAAGAGAGGTAGAATAGATGGTATTTAAGGTCTCTTTTAGCTCTGAATCTATGATCCTATAATCTCTATTTAGATGTCCCATTGTTATCTCAAATTCTACATGTTCCAAAATGTAAATAATCACTTGGTATATTAGCAAGAACTTTGCATTGCATTTGTTGTTAGAATAACTATCTTCAAATCCTGCATCTACTACTTAATACGTGTGTATGAGAGAGAGAGAGAGAGAGAGAGAGAGAGAGAGAGAGAGAGGGAGAGATTTTGGACCTCAGTTTCCTTATCTGTAAAATTAGAGGTTAGGTAACTTCTAAAAAATTTATGATCCTATGATTTTTATATTCCAGCCCAATTTAAAACTAGTTCCTTTTTTTCTAAGTATGACCCAGAATAATTTGTATCTGTCTTATGTGCCTGTCATATATTATTTTGTTTTGTTTTGTTTTGTTTTTTAAACCCTTAACTTCTGTGTATTGACTCATAGGTTTGAAGAGTGATAAGGGTGGGCAATGGGGGTCAAGTGACTTGCCCAGGGTCACACAGCTGGGAAGTGTCTGAGGCCAGATTTGAACCTAGGACCTCCCGCCTCTAGGCCTGACTTTCAATCCACTGAGCTACCCGGCTGCCCCCTGTCATATATTATTTTGAATGATTTCATTCACTCCTAACTGCTATCACTGTGCAGACAGTTCCTATTTAAAAAAAAAATCAATCATCATTCTGTCTGTCTGTCTATCTATCTGTCTGTCTGTCTGTCTGTCTATCTATCTAATCTCTCTGGTCCTGACCCCTCTCCTGAATTCAAGGCCTTGCCTCAGTTATCTATAAAATGTGATCAACTGGATGTCCCATGAGTTCCTCCAATTGAATGCACACAAATGGGGTTCATTCTCTTTTCCCCTAGCCTTGTTTCCCCTTCTTATCTACTTTTTTCAGGAGCACCTCTAGCCACTTAGCATACCAGGTCCAAAATCTTGGGGTTATTTTGGTGACTTCACTCATCTCCAATTAAAAGTCCAAATCCTATCCTTTTAAACCTCCATGACACCTCTTATATCCTTGCTTTCCTCACCATTTATTACCACCAGTGTGCCCTAATGCACTATCCATCTTCCTTTTTGCCTTCTTCAATCTATCTTTCCATTAACTTCTAGAATAATTTCCCTTTTACATAGATGTGGTCATATGGAGAATGGGCTCAACAGAATCTCTGAGAAAGAGTGTGGGGGCTCAGGGTTGTCCCTAAAGGATGTGAAGCCTGGAGACACTTCTAGGGGAACTGGGGTAACAGAATCACAGAATCTAAAAGTCGGAAGGGGCCTCAGAAAACTTTGAATCCAACTCATACCTGAATTAGAAAGTTCTGAAACATCCTTAGCAAATAATCATTTATCCCATGCTTGAAGACCTCCGGTAGGAGGAACTCATAACCCTCTGAGGCAGCCAATTCTACTTTTGAATAGCTCTAATTGTTAGGAAGTTTTTCCTTGCATCAAACCTAAATTTACTGCTTTGCTCCAAGTTCTGCCCTCTGGGGCCAAGCAGAACAAGTCTTAATTACTCTTGCTTTGTGACAGATTTGCAAATACTAGGAGGTGGCTGGCTATCAGGTCTGCCTTGATTTTTCTTTTTTCTTTTTTTTTTTTTCCCTTGGCTAAGCATCCTGCTTTTCTTCACCTAGTTCCTTAATGTCTTTATCCTGAGACACTTGGACACTCTGATTGTAAGATTATGGATAAACTTCATCCTATTGATATCCTTCACAAAATGTGGCATCCCCAAATGACTACAGTACTCCAGATGTGTTCTGACTGGGGCACCGTAAAGAGGGACTCTCTTCTTTCTAGTGTTGGACACCATGCTTCTCTTCATGTAACCAAAGATCAAGTTAACTTTCTTGGCTGGATATCACCCTTTTGATTTATAAGCTTCCAGGCTACTAAAACCCCAGATCCTTTTCAGATAAACTGATGACTAGTCATGCCTTCCCTATCTTATATTTGTGAAGCTGAACTTCCACATACTATATCCAAGTAATCTTCCTAAGGTGTTGAATTGTCATGTCAGAACTCAAGTGTAAGCCTTTTTATTTACTTCAATTACATTTCACCTTATTAGATTTAGCCTAATGTTCCCACTTATGATTCCTGAATCTGCCATTTCAGAGCACCACAGAATTAATCAAAAATTAATAAGCATTTATTAAACACCTACTATGTGCTTAATACTATGCAAGGCAATTTGGGTTGCAAAGACAAAAATGAAACAGTTCCTGCCTTCAAGAAGCTTATATTCTGACACATGTAAAACCCAGTGGAATTGCTCATTGGTTATGGGAGGGGGGTGGGAAGAAGGGAGGGAAAGAACATGAATTGTATAATCTCAAAATATTCTAAATTAATTAACTAAATAACAACTTAATTAAAAAAAGAAGCAGCTTATATTCTAGGGAGCTAGGTGGTATAGTAGATAGAACATCAGGCCTGGAGTTGGGAGGATCTGGGTTCAGATCTGGCCTCCTCAAATGGCCAAGCACTATGCCAGCCAGGAGCTGATCAGTTCTCCCAGGACCTCGGACTCATCTGAATATTGAAACATATAGTTTTGTACCCAGGAGTAAATTAATTAAGTAAATTTAAAAAAATCCTTTATGGATGCACCAATCCGGAGGAAGCAGATACCTCTTAATCTAGCAATCATGGGTGTGATTGATAAGGAGAAACTCGGGTTGGTAAAATTCCTTAACTATGCCCAAAGCGTGTAGTTGTTCCTGCCTCTATGTCTACACCTTTCTCACTGGGGACTAGATTGACTCACAGTCTAGTTGTGGGTACGTCAAACATATATACAAGTAACTGTAATACAAACTAGGTGTTGTTTGTCCTTTGTTTTCAAAGAGGATGAGTGACATCACAAGAGTAGTCTTGACTTGTACAGAGTTGGATTTAAGTGCGGTAGAGTGAGTGGCCCAAGGGCCTCAGCCTCTCTCTTCCAGAGTCATCCAAGTCCAGTAGCAAGACAAAAATCAGGACAATTGGTGATGGCTCTGGGATGCAGTGGATGATCTTGGCATCTTCCATGTCCGACCACACTTGAAGCTCTCCACAGTGCCTGCTTCAACCACCTTTGTGGTCATCTGCCTATTTCGCCAAGCCATTCTTCACATGCTTGCTGTAGACATCCCCCTAACCCACCAACAGGTTTGAGACCTGTCGGTTACCCTCAACTAGATTTAGGATCATTGCCCTATATCCTCCACAAATCAGAGAAGAGAAATCTATAGGAAGGGTCCAAATAAGAAAAGATGTAACAGCTACAGGGAGGAAAGGCTCTCTAGTGAGAGAGTTCGGAGAAGGTATCATGGATGAGATGGGAGGAAAAGGAACTGAGCCTTGAAGGATTATAACAGGTGGTGATGGGAGTTGGGGACAGAAGAGTCAGCTGCAGGCATGGGGAAAAGTGTTTACAAATGGTGCAAGATAGGGTAGGATAAGCTAGGAGGCTGCGAAGTGGTTCAGTTTGGCTGGTCATAGAGTCTGTGAAAGGTCATAGTCCAAGACAAAGATAGAAGAATAGGTTAAAGTGTATTGGGGAGGGGGCAGCTGGGTAGCTCAGTGGATTGAGAGTCAGACCTAGAGACGGAAGGTCCTAGGTTCAAATCTGGCCTCAGACACTTCCTAGCTGTGTGACCCTGGGCAAGTCACTTGACCCCCATTGCCCACCCTTACCACTCTTCCACCAAGGAGCCAATACACAGAAGTTAAGGGTTAAAAAAAAATAAAGTGTATTGGGGAGAATTGGAATATCAAGGTCAGGGGGTTGTTTTCTGTCTTATAGCTCAGAGGTTTCTGAGGAGTGAAGAAAGAGTCAGATCTCTACTTTGAGAAGAGTACTCTGGGAGTTTGCAAAGGATGGATTGAAGGGGAAGACTGGAGATCGAGTAATCAGTAAGGAGGCTATTGCAGTGATTTGGGGGATGGATCCTGACCTAGGTGAGTTGCCTAGAGGATGGAAAAGAGGAAACAAATGGAAAAGGTGCTAGACAGGGGAATCGATAGGACTTGGAAGCTTTTGTGTTTTGTTTTTTGTTTTTTTGAAAGGGGAGGAGGATAAAATAGAAGCCAAAGATCCTTAAAGACACCTGAGAAAAATTTCTTTAAAAAAGAATTCCTTAAACTCACAGCCTTCCCACTTTTTAAGCATCTGATTCTATGAATAAGCATTTATTTTTATAAAAAAGCATTTATTAAGATCTCTATATGAGGATAGCTAGGTTGCTCAGTGAATAGAGAGCCAGTCCTGGAGACTGGAGGTTCTGGGTTCAAATTTGACTTCAGATTCTTCCCAGGTGTGTGACCCTGGGCAAATCACTTAACCCCAATTGCCTACCCCTTCTACCTTGGAACTGATACTTAGTATTGATTCTAAGACATAAGGTAAGAGTTAAAAAAAAAAGATCTTATATATGGAAAATATGAGTGTACATGTATGTTCTGGGTTGGGGAGTAGAGTGGGATATAAAGGAGTTAAGATATGATTCTTGAATTCAAGGAGCTCACAGTAGAAAAATAATAGTTAACATTTATGTAAAGAACCTTAAGACTTTCAAAGTGCTTTCCAAATAATATCTCATTTTATTGTCCAACAACCCTCCATTTTACAGGGGGAAGCTGGGTAGCTCAGTGGATTGAGAGCCAGGCCTAGGAATGGGAGGTCCTGGGTTCAAATCTGGCCTCAGACACTTTCCTAGCTGTGTGACCCTGGGTAAGTCACTTAACACTCATTGCCTAGCCCTTCCTTGGGGCCAATATATAATATTAATTCTAAGACAGAAGGTAAGGGTTTAAAAAATTATTATTTACATTTTACAAATGAGGAAACTAAAGTAGACCAACGTTAAATGACTTTCCCAAGATCATATGGCTAGTAAGTCCAAGGCAGAATTTAAACTCAGGTCTTCCTGATTCCAGGTCCAGAGATCTATCTACTCTACCATTTTTGGGAAAGAGGGAAAGAATATATGAATAGTTATACATATGAAAAGAATAGATGCATATAGCTTTTCTTATAAGAAAATAAGATCATTGAAGATATAAGATAAGAAAAGAATATATGTCTATATATTAGATAAGAAAAGAATGACAAAATATATAAAATCATAAAATATATAGTCATATATTCTTTTTTTATTATCTTATTTTCTTATAAGAAAAGCTATAGAGACTGGAGACTATATATATATAGTCATATATTCTTTTCTTATTTCCCAAAGGTAGACAGTAGATAGATACATATATACAATATGTATATATATATATGTATGTGTGTGTGTGTGAGAATTGGTACCCACTGACTATATTATAATTCATATTTCTATATCATATTAAGGTTTACAAAATACTTTTGTCAGTATAGCCCCTGTGTGTGGGTAGTGCAAAGATTATGGCTCCCATTTTACAAATGAAGAGATTGAGATTTAGACAAATGCAATGATTTGTTGAAGGTCATGCAGCTAGAAAGTGTTAGGATAAAGGACTTGAATTCGGGTCTTCTCACTCTTAAATCCAGAATTTTTCCTACTAGACCACACTGCCTTTAAAATCTGGACCAGACCATTTATAGAGTATTAAATGAAGAATACCATTAGGACTGCAGAGGCTCCAAAACCTTCAGTGCCTCCAGTTAGTTTATAGGATAAAGTACTGATTTCTTAGCCTGACATTCAAGGCCCTATATAATACTGGCTTTCATATCCCTTTCTAAACATTTATCAAGCACACTATTCCCTTCATTTTGCCCAAAATGGAATATGAACTTTCCTCCAATCCTGACCATCTCCCCCGTTCCGCCATTCCCTGTGCCCACAGTACAACCTCTCCTTCCTTATCTCAAATTCTTTGTGTGAAAAGTGTTTTTCAGTTGTGATCATAGAGTTCCTGTATTTGTCTTAGCAGGTGGATTCCCCAATATTTTATATTGTTTATGTTCACTTTAAGTGGGATTTTTCTTTCTACCTCTTGCTATTGGGCTTTACTGGTTATAGAGAAATGCTGGTGAATTGTGTGGGTTTATTTTATATCCTGCAACCTTACTAAAATTGTTAATTGTTTTGACTAGTTTTTTGGCTGATTCTCCAGGTATGCCATCATATCATCTGTGAAGAATGATTTGATTTCCTCATTGCCTGTTCTAATTTCTTCAATTGCTTTTTCTCTTGTTGCTCTAGCTAGCATTTTGAGTACCATTTTGAATAGAAGTGGTGATGATGGGCATCCTTGCTTCGCCCCTGATCTTATTGGGAAGGCTTCTAGCTTATCTTCATTGCAGATGGTGTTTGCTGATGGTTTTAGATAGATGCTAGTTATTTTGAGGAACATTCCATTTATTCCAAAGTTCTTTCATGTTTTATTTATTTATTTACCTGTTTATCCGTCCATTTATTTATTTATTTAACCCTTAACTTCTGTGTATTGGCTCTTAGGTGGAAGAGTTGTAAAGGTGGGCAATGGGGGTCAAGTGACTTGCCCAGGGTCACACAGCTGGGAAGTGTTTGAGGCCAGACTTGAACCCAGGACCTCCCGTCTCTAGGCCTGACTCTCAATCCACTGAGCTACCCAGCTGCCCTCATGTTTTTTTTTTTTTAATAGCAATGGGTGTTGAATTTTGTCAATAGTTTTTTCTGCCTCTATTGAGATAACCAAATGGTTTCAGTCTCTAATCCTTAAAATCCTTTTTTCCTCCAACTCAGCTGCCTTCTTCTATTCTGTTTCCCCAAATGAAAGTGATGGTTCCCTCTTTGAGTTTTTGCTCCCGCTTTTCCTCCTTGTCCAGTGGACTGAAAGCTCTTGGGAAGTTTTGGCTGAGTAATTTCTTACCTTTGTATGACCAGCCCTGAGTGTAGAACTCAATATAGAAGGCGCTCAGAAATGTTTATAAATTGAAGTAAATTAGAGTTCTGAGAAGGGGGAAGATCACGGTGAGATTAAAGGAGGGTGGGGAGGAGTCAGGAATGGAGGAAGTGGAACTTCCATTTGGTAGTGCCCTGACCATTTACTGGGGGTCAGGGGCTGGCCTTCCCTCTTCCCCCCTGACTGCTCCTTTCAGTAGCCTAATAAAAGGTTTAGGGATAGTCAGGGCCTTAATTAGACCCGATGAACCTGTTTGGCTGTGGGAGGGAAAACCCAGGGGCCTGTCTGATCTTAGGCCTGAAAGTACTTTTGTGATGAGCAAAGCCTGGCCATGTCAAGTCTAATTAAAAGGCACTGGAGAGGCCCTCTGTACCAAGACGCTGCAGGCACAATCTGAAGTCCACAAGGCAAGTTCCTTCAGACCAGAGAGGATGGCAAGTAGTGCGCCGGGGTTTAAGGAGATTTCTGGAATAAAGCTCTGGAGGAGATGGAGAAGGATGGAGGAGATGGGGTGCCTGTCCTCAGGGGGCCTCCATTCTGATGGAGAGGGCAGCCCCTGCCTTCAGGGAGCCCCAGTACCAAAGGGGAAGAGAAAATCTCTGTTGGGAGGAATATGTGTTGATAGGAAAGGAGGGGGAGTGAAGTGAGTTCCTCTCCTCAGGGAGCTTAATATCTTAACTTCCCCAAACTACTATAGACCTTCTGGTCCTTTAATGCTAAAGTATTGCTCCCAGTTAAGGAAGGAGGCTGCATTTTTCTTTCATTTTATTTTTCTTTACTGTTTAAAAAAATACATAGGGCAGCTAGGTCACCCAATGGATGGAACACCAGTTCTGGAGTTGGAAAGTTTTGGATTCAAATCTGGTCTCAGATACTTCTTAGGTCTGTGAACCTGGTCAAGTCATTTAACCCCCATTGCCTTGTCCTTATTGCTTTTCTGCTTTGGAACCAATTTACTATACTGATTCTAGGATGGAAGGGAAAGGTTTAAAACAAATAGCTCATTAATTCAAATACTTGAATTTGGGATTCACGGCGATTATATCTCCTTGGGACAGTGGCTGTGGGTCCCCAGAACAGTCTTATACCTGCTTCTTCTCTTGGACTGTCTTGGCCCCCTCTGAGTTCCAGGCCTGGCCAGAAGCAAGGCCAGTCAGGAAGGCCGTGGAGGCTGGCTAATAAAATAAGGTATTCTGGAAGTCCAGATTTCCTTGCTCCCAATCTCTGGGCTATGACACAAGTAAGAGGATTATGAAGTTGGGGGTTCCACATGAGGCCAGACAGGTCCTCATTTTTACTTGCTTCCATATCTCCTGACTTCTCTTCAAAATGTCCGAGGATCCATACCCTGAATTTTTTTTTTAACATTTATTAATAATCATTTTTAACATGATTACATGTTTCATGCTCCTATTTTCCCCTTCACCCCCCGCACTCCCCCCACCCATGGCCGACGCACTTTTCCACTGGTTTTGTCATGTGTCCTTGATCAAGACCAATTTCCAAATTGTTGGTAGTTGCATTGGTGTGGTAGTTTCGAGTCCACACCCTCAATCATGTCCGCCCCGACCCATGCGTTCAAGCAGTTGCTTTTCTTATATGTTTCCTCTCCTGCAGTCCTTCCTCTGAATGTGGGTAGCATCTTTACCATAAATCCCTCAGAGCTGTCCTGGGTCACTGTATTGCTGCTGGTACAGAGGTCCATTACATTCAATTTTACCACAGTATATCAGTCTCTGTGTACAATGTTCTTTTGGCTCTGCTCCTTTCGCTCTGCATCAGATCCCGGAGGTCTCTCCAGTTCGCCTGGAACTCCTCCAGTTTATTATTCCTTTTAGCACAATAGTATTCCATCACCCGCATATACCACAGTTTGTTCAGCCATTCCCCAATTGAAGGACATACCCTCCTTTTCCAGTTTTTTGCCACCACAAAAAGCGCAGCTATAAATATTTTTGTACATGTCTGTTTATCTATGATCTCTTTGGGATACAAACCCAACAATGGTATGGCTGGTCATACCCCGAATTTTGAAGGAAGGTGGTTTTGACAAGCCAGTGCCTTTGAAGGAGAGAGGGAGGAAGCATAAAAAAATATAGAAGATAACCCTACCCAACCTGCCCCATCTGGGGAGAGGAAGGGGGGAGGAAGATGTAGTTCCAATACTAAAGAAGAGGGATAAGAGCTGGGAAATGGGGCTTAAGTGACTTGCCCAGAGTCACATAGCTAAGAAATATCTGAGGTCAAGTCACTTGACCCCCATTGCCTACCCTTACCACTCTTCTGCCTTGGAGCCAATACACAGTATTGAATCCAAGAAGGAAGGTAAGAGTTTAAAAAACAAATAAAGAAAGAAAGAAAAGAAATATCTGAGGTCAGATCTGAGGCCTGACTCTAGGTCTGGCGCTCTATCCACTGTACCCCCTAGCTGCCCCTAGCAGTAAAGAACCTCCAGTTTGATGGGGTGTCATAGTTCCTGTTCTTGAGGAAACCCTCTTTCTACTATAGGCTTTAATTAGGTACCTATCCATACTCAAGGACAAACAAGGAAATAAATTCCAAATAACCCTTATATCCTCAAAATGAGGATTATTCAATACAGAGGTGATTGATTGATTGGGATGAAGAAGCATTTATTAATTGCTTACTACATACCAGTCTTCATTTCTCTCCAGAGAGTCTTGCTCTACTCATGGCCCAGAAAGTTCATCACTTTAGCTCTGGAATTCACACCTTTGGAAGGACCCTCCACTCCTTTTGCCTCTTTCGATGATTAGATGGCTCTTCCAAGAACTTCCACTGAAACAGGGCACCCAGGTTGGTCACTTCTTTCTGGCTAACTTTAACTACAATGTTCTAAGTTAGGTACCTTCATCTCTACCTCCCATCTCCCCCTCCCTCCCCCCAGCTTTTCATTGTACTTTGGTGTGTTTTATTCTTCTATTGGAATGTCTATCTTTGTTTCTGTTTATATTTATATTCTTAACTGGAGGAATTCCACGTGAACTGGAATGACCTCCAGGAATGGATGCAGAGTGAAAGGAGCAGAACCAGGAGAACATTATACACAGAGACTGATACACTGTGATACAATTGAATGTAATGGACTTCTGTACTAGCAGCAATGCAATGATCCAGGACAACTCTGAGGGACTTATGAGAAAGAACGCTATCCACATGTAGAGAAGAACTGTGGGAGTAGAAACACAGAAGAAAAACATTTACTTGATCATATGGGTTGATGGGGATATGATTGGGGATGTAGACTCTAATGGATCACCCTAATGCAAATATTCATAATATGGAAATAGGTCTTGATCAACAACACATGTAAGACCCAGTGGAATTGCTCATTGGCTATGGGAGGGGGTGGGAGGAGGGGAGGGAAAGAACATGAATCATGTGACCATGGGAAATATTCTAAATCAATTAATTAAATAAACTTAAATTCTTGAAAAAAAGTTATATTCCTAGCACTTAGCACAGTACCTGGCATATAGCGAGTGATTAAAAATTCCTTCCAGTCATTGTGCTATGGATATAATACAAGCAAAAGAAAGAAGGAAGGAAAGAAAGAAAGGAAAAAGGAAGGAGGGAAGGGAGAAAGGAAGGAAGGAAGGAAGGAAGAGATAGTCCTTACCCTGAAAGAGCTTACCTTCTAATGGGAGAAGAAAATTTGTACAGGTGAACTGGAAAGGAGTAAGGTAATTCCCATAAAGTTTCCCCTAACAGGCTCCTATTGTTTTTTCTTTATTTTTTAAACATTACCTTCTATCTTAGAAGTATTGCTAAGTATCAGTTCCAAGGCAGAAGAGCAGCAACGGCTAGGTAGTGGAGTTTAAGTGACTTGCCCAGGGTCATGCAGCTAGGAAGTACCTGAGACTAGATTTGAACCCAGGACCTCCTGTCACTAGACCTGACTATCTATTGAGCCCCTTCTATTCTTTATAATAGGTTCTTTTTCCATTATAGGGCAGCAAGGTGATGGCAGTGGAAAATGTGAAGCTTGTAGTCAGAAAGGCCTAAGGCCAAATATGACTTTGGACACTTATTAGTTGCCTGACCCTGGGCAAGTCGCTTAACTGTTCGCCTGAGTTTCCTCATCTGTAAAGTGAGACAGAAAAGGAAATGACAAAGCCTTTCAGTATCTTTGCCAAGAAAAGCCCAAATAAACAGGGCCATGAAGCGTCCAACACAACTGAAATGACTAAACAACAAAAAATTTCTATTATCGAATAGGATTTCTCCTATTCTTTATAATAGGACCTCTGATCAGAAGGATAAAGACAAATGAAGAAATTATTTTAATTCAATTCAACAAATATTAAATATGTAAGGCTCTTGGGGCAGCTAGGTAACTCAGTGGATAGAGAGCCAGGCTTAGAGAAGGGAGGTCCTGGGTTCAAATCCGACCTCAGACATGTCCTACCTGTGTGACCCTGGGCAAGTCACTTGACCCCCCTTGACCAGTCCTTTACCGCTCTTCTGCCTTGGAACACAGTATCAATCTAAGACGAAGGTAAGGGTTTTTAGAAAATATGTAAAGCCCTTTCTGGGGCTAAAAAGCTGAGAAATTGTCCCTGCCCTTAAGAAATCTATAATCTACGTGTGTAAACAGTACCTAAGTAGCACCCCAAGTGGAATTTGAAAGGGGGGAAAGGAGAGACCCAGACAAAGTGCTTCCGCGGGAGGTGAGGAGGGACAGCTCGTGCTGTAGAAAGATCCTGAGATTGGAGACCTGGGATGGCATGGGCAAGCCACTTAGCCCGTCTAGACCTCAGCGCCTCCTTTGCAAAGTGATGGGTTTGGACGGGACCCTTTCAAGAGGCTTTCACTTCTCTCCATCCCGTGCGACTCCCGTAGGATCCAGGGAGCCCGACTAGGACCTGACTAGGACCTCGAGGAAGAGAAGGATTTCAGGGGGCTGAGGTGGGAAAGGCACAGAGGAACACCCCGGCGTCCTGTTTGTCTAAAGCCCTGAATACGGGAAGGAGGGTAGAGCGAGATAAGAACCCTTGGAGACGGGGACCCACGGGAGCAAGCGAACATTCCTCTGCGGAGGGACCAAGAGTCCTCAGGGTGGGGAAGAGAAGAGGGAGGGCGGGCAGTCAGGTGGGGTCAAGCATAGGCTATGTCTACACAGCCCCGGAGAAGGGGGGAGCTGGCGAAGATCCAGCTCCCCGGGAGGTATGCCGGGGTTGGGGGCATCGAGGGAGTGGCTGCATGTGGGGACTGTTTTCAGGAATTAAGAGTGGGAAACCCACTCTCACTCCAAGCCGCCCTCACTCATCGCTCTCTGAAAACGCTCTTTGGGATGAAGCCAAGCATGGGAAAAGTCAACCCCGATATGGGCTTGATTGCAAAATGGGATTGAAAGACATCCAGCTGTTGGCAAATCTGAAAGCCGAATAGAGACGACTACAAACGCCCGGGAGCTCTTCTCGTCCCCCTTCCACCCTCTCCCTCTCTTCCCCAGGCTCCGTCTCTCTGGCTCTCTCTGGGTTTCTCTCGGTCTCTGTCTATCTCTTTCTTTCTGACACATACAGAAATACTCGGAAAACTACCCTCTGGGATGGAGGAACAAGAGTTGGACTAATGGCAGACAGCCTCAGTCATCCCTCCTGGCCGGGAAGCAGCAGAGCAAACCTGAATTGGGAGCCCGGAGACCTGGGTTTGAATTCTGCCCTTGGCTGTATGTCCTTGGGCAAATTGTTGCCCTTCTGGGATCTCCGGTTTCCTCCCGTCGAAAAATGAGCTAGTTGAACTAAGTGGCCTTTCAGATTGCTCTCAGAGCTAAATCCCATCCATGCCGGCCTATGACCTGGGTTGGGGTCCTGGTTGCATTAATAACTATTTGTGTAACCCTGTACAAGCTCTTTCCCCACTTTGATGTCCATTTTCCTCACGTGTAATTATTATTTTATATTTTTATAATACAATAATATAATATAAAATATAATGTAATTTAATAATTATTATAATTATTAATTTTTTCATCATCTTAGAATTTAAAAAATTTCCCATGTCTTTTCCTTTGGTAGCCTGGGCATTTTTGGATAAGTGCCTCCATCCTCTCCCCTCCCACAATTGAATCCTAACTCTTAACCACCCCCCTCCTAAACTCAGAAAACAACCCACTGGAGAAAAAATACTCCAATCCCACCACAAATACTCCTGTGGAGCTTATATATTTGCCCTAATTGCATATATATCATAGATGTCAGACTTTCATCATTTATATGAAGATTTAAATTTAAATATTTATTTTCTCACTTGTTTATATGGGCATACAATTTGGAGTTTTGATTTTAAAAGACAACTCTATTACAAAAATGAATAATATGGAAATAGGATTGGAAAATACATGTATAATCCAGTGGAATTGATTGTCCACTCCAAGAGGGGGGAGACAAGAAGAATCATGTAACCGTGGAAAAAATAAAATTTAAAAGAAAAAAATGGTTAAATATTTTTCTCACTTAAAGGTTTTACTTTTTCATTTTACCTTCAGGAAAAATATTTATATAATCAAATGGTCTTTTTTTTTTT
>NC_058136.1:2637746-2639898 GCF_016433145.1 Gracilinanus agilis | reverse complement strand
TGGGCAATGGGGGTCAAGTGACTTGCCCAGGGTCACACAGCTGGGAAGTGGCTGAGGCCGGGTTTGAACCTAGGACCTCCTGTCTCTAGGCCTGACTCTCACTCCACTGAGCTACCCAGCTGCCCCCCTATATTTTCTTTTAAATTTATTTATTTGTTTATAACATTGAAATACCTGGTTACCTCTCTTTCTCCTTCAGGTTCCCCCATTAAAGAAAGAATCACTGACTATATATATATATATATATATATATATATATATATATATATATATATAAAACCACATCTTACTGGTTTCTATCAGTTCTTTCTCTGGAGAGGGACACACACAAGCCGTTCTTCAAACAATATTTCTGTTGCTGTGTAGAATGTTCTCTTGGTTCTGCTCATTTCAGTCTTCATGACTTCCTGTAGGTCTTTCCAGGTTTTCCCCAAAGTTATCTGCTTGTCATTTCTTACACTGCAGTGGTATTCCATTAAAATCATATGCCGCAACTTGTTTAGCCATTCCCCAGTGGATGGGCATCCCTTCACTTTCCAGTTCTTTGCCATCTCAAAGAGAGATGTCAGAAATATTTTTAAGGCATGTAGCTGTCCCTATCTTGATCCGATAATTGAGAAAACTGAGGCAGACAGAGGGTAGGTGACTTAACTGAGTTCCCTCGCATCGTCTAAGAATCAGATCTGTCTCACCGCTCTTTCAGAAAGCAATGAGCTCCCTGACACTTGGAGAATTACAAGCTGAGGATTGGGTGGCCCCATGTTAGTTTTATGGGGATTCCTGTTTGGGTAGCTAGATGGCACTGTGGTTAGATTGCTGGATCTGGAGTCAGGAAGATCTGAATTTAAATGTGACTTCAGTCCTTTGTGACCCTGGAAGAGTCATGTCACCTCTGTTTGTCTCAGTTTTCTCAACTGTAACATGAAGATAATAATAGTATCTACCTTCCAGGATTTTGTGAGGAATAAGTGAAAAGCGTTTAGTGATTCTTCCTGACCCTGTGGACCATACTGTCCATGGGAGTTTTCTTGGTAATGATATTGCAGTGGTTTGCCATTTCCTTGTCCAGTGGATTAAGGCCAATAGAGGTTAAGTGACTTGTCCAGGGTCACACAGCTGGGAAATGTCTGAGGCAATATTTGAGCTCAGGTCTTCCTGACTCCAGATCCAGAACTCTATCCACTGAGGCACCTAACAACCTGCTGGCTAGCACATAGTAGATGCTATATAAATACTGGGGTGATGGTGGCAATAGATGTCCTCTGGGATCCTTTCTAATATTTATTATTCTATGACAAAAGGACAGAGGGGGTTGCCCAGGTCTATGCATGTAAAATAAGCCCCCAACTAAACTCAAAGTGCTCTTAAATGGGTCCTGTTTTAAATGGGCCACGAAGAGCTGCTAGAAGCTTACCTGCTTAGCCTGGAACCCGAGTCCTTTTATAATCTGGCCCAAACACCATTCAAAGCCCCTTTCTTCTCCCCTTAGCACATTCTGTTCCAGAGACACATTCCTTCACTGTGTCCTGAGCACATCAGGTCTCTTCCCTCCTTATGCTGTTTTGCTCAGATCAGATGGAATGTCCTCTCCTTCATTCTTTCCTCACTTCTTGTCCCTTTCTGACTGAATTCAGGTCAAGAAAACCCCAACTCCAGGTTCGATTCCTGCCTACAATCTTCCCTGGTCAAACTAGCAACAATAAACTCCTAGAGAAAGTGAGAACTGGAAGGGACCCCAAGGCTCATGCCAGCCTAACCTCCAGAGATGGGGAGAGATTTGCCCAAAGCCATAAATGTATTAGAGGGGGGCAGCCAGATGGCTCAGTGGATAGAAAGCCAGACCTAGAGATGGGAGGTCCCAGGTTCAAATGTGGCCTTAGACACTTCCTAGGTCTGTGATACTGCCCAAGACCCTTAACCCCCATTGCCTAGCCCTTACCGATCTTCTCTGTTGGAACTGATACCCAATATTGATTCTAAGAAGGTAAGGGTTAAAAAATAAATAAATACCTTAGGGGTAGAACAGGGACTAGAACCAAGGTTCCAGATTTCCCATCTGCTGCCCCAGACTGATCTCTAGCTTAGGTACAGAGATAGAGCTAGATGATAGATAGATAGATAGATAGATAGATAGATAGATAGATAGATAGAT
>NC_058136.1:2613724-2637246 GCF_016433145.1 Gracilinanus agilis | reverse complement strand
CACACACACACACACACACACACACACACACACACACACACACACACACAGACACACACAATGTCTGGAACCTTTTTATTTTGGATCTGGATTTTTTCAAGTGCTTTTCCTACTTACTCCCAGTGCTCTATTAGTCATCCAAATCTGTGTATAATTCTATTGCTGTAACTCAAAATACGTTTAAACTATATCAAGAAATTAACTTTTTAAAGGAATCTTGTAGTGAAATTTTCTATATGAGTGGTTGTTTTGTAATGTGAATAATCCCTTTTGAATTTAAATTTATATACTTTGGGGGGGGGGGTAGCTGGGTGGCTCAGTGGGCTGAGAGCCAGGCTCAGAGATGGGAGGTCCTAGGTTCAAATCTGACCTGAGACACTTAGTTCCAAGACAGAAGGTAAGGGTTTAAAAAAATTATATACATTGGGTATTCTCGTCAGGAGTATATGTGTATATTTATGTACATATGTGTATATGTTTCATAATTCAAGTTTTCTGATAACATCATATAAAAGAAAGGCTTGTTATATAAATTTAACTAAATGAAACAATGGGTTTTTATTTTCATGCTAATGACTTTGAAACTCTTTTTTTTCCTAATATGGAAAGTGATGATAAATCTCTGAGAAAACAATGAGTTTGAAAGCCTTTTGATTATGTGGACCCTCTTGGAGGAATTCTTCCTAGTTATTTACCTTCACATTAAAAGAGAAAGGGATCTCTTGTTCATTTATCAACTATGTCAAATAAAATATCAAGCAATTCATTTTGGTGGTATTTTATACCAACAAACATATCTTTCTGAATCTTTTTCTTGGAAATGAGTTTATGCCACCTCCCCCTAAAAAGACATATGACTGATATATCTGGGTGATTCCACTCAAACTGTTCTATTTGATTGATTGTTATGGTTGAAGATATCTAAGTAACTATGCAGTTATTCAATGACCAAGGATAAGTATGTTCATATGGAGGTTATTTCCTTTTATTAGTTATATATCTAGGTGACAAAAAGGCAAAGTAGACATAACAAAGGAGCTATACTTTGAGAATATGAGGGTCTTTAGTAAATCACTTATCTCCTCTTGGGCCTCCATTTCCTAATATAAAATATAGGTTTTGCTTAGGGATCTATATAGATAGCAAAAAAGATTGAGATGAAATTGGAAAAATCCTACAGAAGAGTGAATCTTAATTACTTCCTTCTCATGTAAGTGGGAAAAAAGAAGCCCGTTCTCCTTATATTTTCTTTCTTTTCATCTTTTCTTAATTATTTTCTTATCTTCTTTCCTAAGGTTTTCTAGGGTCTAAGATTTAAAAGGTCTAAAGTTCTAATTCCTCTGCTTGTTTCCTGTGATCTTTATTCTCTTATCCCTGGCAGAATAAAAAGTCTACTGGAAAATATTTAACAATTGGTTCTACAAACAAAAACAAAAAAAAATGAAGAACACACACTGAAATTTAGTCCATATTATTAACATTTATATATATACACACATACACACACACATATATATATATACATATATATATACACACACACACACATATATATATAAAACTTTCTTACGTTGTGACAATGAACAAAACAATCCCTGATTTTTTTTAACATTTGCTCATTTCTGAGGTATAAATGCTCACACTAAAAATTTAACAATTGGCTCTCATGAGTCAATATAAGCTGACATCTGTAAAGTCCTGACTTCATGGGTTCACAATAAATGTTCTTGTCTAATTTTGGTACTCGGGGAACAAAGGCAGAAGCTCAGACTTGAGCACAACCTTGTAACAATGTACCTGTACAAGAAAAACTCTTCTGGTTACTTTACCCTGTTCAAGTTCTGTGTCACTCTAGATAAAATTACATTTAACCACACAAATCCAAGTAGATAGAGTTTGTGGTATCTTTTGTATCTTCTTTCTTCCAGCAAATGGTATTATGGTCCACTTATATAATTATATTTTGTTAATATGTACAAGCAGACATCCAATTTCAGAAATAAATCAATATCACCTACAAAAGCATATCCAGAGCAGGAACAGATGAGATGACTACTTTTTTTTTCCTTATTGAAAAAAGAAAAAAAGCCCCAGGGTGAGATAAAAAGTAATTTTATTAGATGAATCCCTTTTTTGTATCCATAATATGGCTGGGTAAAAAGCAAAAGTTTAAAGATTTTTCTTTGGATTTGTTTTGTGAAATTTGATTCAATTTTCTAATGACTTTCTATGTTACACGTAAGTTACACCTTTTATATCTATAGCATGATGTCCTTTAGAAATGAATTGGCTGTAATAGAGAGGCGTCGATGTTCTCTTTGGGTATAATTTCAGCTCCACTAACACAAAAGAGGTTGGAACTAAATCATTTTTATCCATCATTGACTATAGAGATGATACCAGGAAGAAAAATACAGAAAAGATAGAAAAGGAGAAGAAAGGTGGCAATGAAAGAAAGGAAGAACAAAAACGTGGCCTTTGAACAGTTCACAAATTAAAGCATTAGCCCCCAATAAAACAAAGTTAAAACTTTTAACCAAAAAAGATCATAGAAAATGTGCAGATAAATGTCAAGTTGTGGCATGACAGTTTGGTGTTGACTTGATCATACCTGCTAATTACTCTTGCTGAATATTAATGGAAATCATAGATCCTTTTGCATATTAAATCCATTTCAATCAAAAAAAAGAATTTAAAGAATCTGTTTATAAAGCATTATTTGAGAAGCTGGAGGCCTTGAGTATGGATTTAATATTCAGCCTTTTGCTTTTCTCTGGGGAAATAGGGGCCTTATGGTCTCCATAACTGTTTTCCAGATTAGTTTCCAGATTTTGATGGTTTCCTAGGAGCATGACAAGAATGTTGGGCATTCTTAGGAAAAAATAATGAAAAAGCAAAAAGCCTAGGTGACTATACCATAGTGGTTAAGTTATGGTTGGTTCTAATTAGGTAGTCATAATGAGACAAAGAATTTATCTGATTTCATACCATTATGCAATTATGATATCCTTCTTGTCAAAAACCATTTGATAATTTTTCTCTCCCACAAAACAAGCACATAGTTCCAAGTAGACAGGAAGGAATTCTGAAGGAGAAAGACTTAATTGCTAGAGTAACTACAGTTCATTTTGCTTCTTATTCCAGGGCTAAGATTCTAATTTATTTGTTCTCAAGCTTGTAGAGACACCATCTAATGTAATCTCACAATGGCACTATCAAGTAACTGTGGTTTCACAAATATTCTTGTAAGCAGAGGAAGTGAGTGTAGTGTAAGTAAGGAAACTAAGAGGAAAAAAGCATTTAGGAATGTTTCATATTCAAAATAAATCTTGGACAAAACTGAGTTAGGCTGGCACTACTGTTCTTTGAGTTCAGCAAATCATTATTTGCCATCAAGGCTATTTTTAGTACTAGACGATCCTCCAGGAATAAACTGGTCTTTTAAAACATTTGGGGTTGAAGAGAAAGCAGACTGGAAACTAATCTCCTAACAACTGCCTATTACACATTTTATGGGTGGCTCTTGGCCAAGATTAAAAATGACCCCCTACTAATGGAAGACAACATTGCAAGGCTGGAAGCATTCACTGTTAGGAGCATTTTGTTTTACTTTATAGTGTAGTGTAGCTACTAAAACTAAAGTTATTAGTTTTGTTTTAAAATCTCTGCATCCAATTTTGTTATCCTAAAAGATGGTCCATACGCCTAGCAGATGATTTCACAGGAATGTTTCCATCTTTAAATGTTGATTTTGCTCTGTCTACAAGGTGCAAATGATAAGAAATTGGGACTGGTCATACTATGGCAAAAGCAAAGGAAAACAATTCAAAATCATTTTTGGTGGAAGTAAATTGGTGCAAATGGATGTGAGGGAGAGTATCCTTTTTTCCTTTTGACCTCTTTTTTATTTTTTTAAAGTGTATGTTACCATGTTTTAGAAATTTGTCTAAACTCATATCTTTCCACTAGTGTTCAAATTCACAATGTATCTTATTTGAGTTGCATCTCTAGTTCATTGAAGACAAACAGAAAGTCATCTGAGTCAAATATTTTAAAGTATTTGTTTCACATAGATGCAACTGAACAATGACCCTGTCCTTAAGGAAAGACCAACTTCATTTAAGTTTATGGCAACGATAAAAATAAATGACAAATTTGATTTGTCTTACAGTTGATTAAAAATATTAGGTAAACAGTGGTCTCTAAAAACTGCCTAGTAAGACTGGTTTAATGATTTTTATAACAACTTGGATTCTCCTCATCAAGCTTAAATAGCAGGAAGATAGACCTGGTAGGATAGGGTTTGGGGGGAGTTTGTTCTCTTCTGTTCTATCCCTCTATAGGGATATTGGGCTTTTTGCCTAGATTTAAGATAGATGAACCTTGCCTGTGTTGAGATGGAAAGAATAGGTTAACTATTTTATTTGTAGAGATAACATGGCATAATGGACAGAGAACTGGCATCAAAGACAGTAGAACTGTTCAAAATGTGCCTTTGACAAATGTATAAAACCAGAGATAAATTACCTAAACTCTCATCACTCTTCTAAGACTAGGAATTCTTTAAATTTTTTCTGTTTTCTTTAAATAATTTTGGGAAGCCTATGGATCCCCTCTCAGAAGAATGTTTTGAAATATATAAAATAAAATACATAGTATTACCAAGGAAGTCAATTATGTCAAAGTACAGTTACCCAACCCATTAAATCATAGACCCTGGGTTGAGAACTTTTGATTCAGGGGTATAAATTCAGAGGAGGTGTCAGTTTGCACTGCTTAAGGGAATTTTCTCATTCAGGAGTTCCATACATTAATGGAGTCACCGGTCCGGTTGGTGGTAACTGTCTATATATGAGTGTGATTGAGTATTCAACAAGAAGTGTCTTTTGTGCCATCTCTATCTTCTCTCTCGGAGCCTCCATCATCTGGTACCTCATTTTCCATTTCCCAGGGTCTCATTCTCCATTACCAAATGTTCTTCTCTATTCCCAAAAAGCCAGTGTCCTGCAATATGCTTAGACAACTTCTGGGGCAACAAAACTTTTTTCCACTGTATTCAATTTCCATTCCCTTAGGGCCTTCCTTTCTAGGGTTAAATTAATCCATGCAAAGTAAAGAAACAACATGCAAAACATTTTCTTCTGAATAAGTGGCATGATACCACAAAAGGGCAAGGCAATTTTAGGCACTGTGCTTTCTAAAGTCAATTAGATTTCCAGACAGTTTAGTAAAAGATTGGGGAAATATTCTTGATAAGGGACATCTTTTGAAGCCCCTAAAATCTCCACACATAGGAAACTAAGCATTTCGAGTACATACAGGGTCATTGTTGACAGTAGACAAATATTAATAAATCAAAGTACTTCAGTGATCATGATGAGCTTCCTAAAAGGAGTGGCTACTCTCTTAAGAGATGCAGAATATGTTTCAGTAAATTCACATGAAACACTTAGTACATTTTAAAAAATGAGAGAATACACACACTTCAGAAAATGTTAAAATTGTTGAAATTTGGGGCAATATGTCAATAATCAGGGATCAGAAGCAAAAGGGACAAATAAGATTTTCTGAATATAAAAAAATAGCCTACAGCATTTCCCTTTTTAACTGCCAGTCCCTGAGCAACCAAAGGGAGCCGGGAGATCACGGCTATAAATCCTGTTAATCAGTCTACTTCTCTTTTCCAAATCTACATCCTGTTCCTAGAAGTCGTGTAATTTGATCCTTCCAGTGAGTATGACTTGCCTTAATAGCAGGAACTAAAGTACATTTGAAAACAACATGATAATGTAGTGGGCAAAGTTGAAAAAAGTCAGTTCAGGTTTTTCTAAACCCAAGAATGGTGCAAAAAAATATTTCTTAAAAGAGAGAGATGCAATCTTGAGGGAATGCATTTAAAAATAGTAAAGAAACTCTTAAAAAATAAACTTTGTACACAGTCTAGTACTTGGGAGAAACCAGAAACATTATATTAAGAATTAAAAACAGTTGGGAGAAAGATTGAAAATTTGCTTAATAAACACTAGACATAAGGACTACATATAAGATCAACTTTTAAGGAAAAATACTCTTCCTTACAAGAAGCATCTTTTAGAAGGATAATAATAATAATACTAATTATCAGGTCTCTAAGTCCTCAAACCAACTGGTCATTCATTTATCTGTGGGTGACTATTGTGTGCTAATCAGCCAACCAATCCCCCAAAATTCATTCATTTCCTATTATGTACCACACATACTGTGCATTTTGCACTGTCATTCAGCATTTAACTTCGACAGCCTTCATTTACTCAATTTGGGTCAGCTAACTCCATCAGCCTGGTGATTCCCATTCATTTTCCTCAACTATTATTATCCTATGTTTGTTGACCCAGTACTGGACACAGTGCTGATTCCTTCCCATTGTTGTAGGCTTGTCATTGCTATCTTGGTTTGACTCTGGCTTTCCCATTCCCAAGAGGAAACATGGCATAATAAGATCTATATTTGGCTTTATGACCTTTATAATTTTTGTCAATGATTTGGATAAGGGCATAGATAGTATGCTTCTCTGATTTGCAAATGATACAAATTTGGGAGGGATGGCCAACACTCGATAATGGAGTTAGCACTCAAAAACGTCTTGGAAGGCTAGAACACTGAGTCAAATTTGAAAAGACAGATAAATAAATGCTTGCATACATTCCATCCTCTTCCCCAGGTACTCCTTGAGGAAATTTAAGTCTGATGCAGTGTGAATTTCCTTTTTGTACTGAATAATACATACTTTTCAAAGATGGGAATCTAAAGTAGATAAATCAATTGACTCACCTTACTGATTACAAAACAACTTATATTTTCTGACTATAATCAACCAACCATAGTGGTCTGATGATGGAAATTAGCATAGCGTATCTAGTATGAGAGATGTTCAGTAAAAATATGGCAGTAATTTAATTACATTGACCACTTGGCCTTTCTGTCCCCCCCTGCTAGAGAGAGACAGTGGTAGTGTTGATGAAGAAAAGGAATGAAGCTACCCAAATCAACAAAGTTCCTTACTTGTTTTATTTTACAAAAGTAGGAAGTATTAATGTCAGTTCATGTGGTGATGTCATGGGAAGACAACACTTAGTATTTATACCTCTGAAACATCAATTCTCTATAGGTCTATGACCAAATTATCATATATAGGTACTAGCAAAAGTGTTGTTTAGCAGAAAGACTTTCAGAAGACTAGGATTGAAATTTCTGTTCTTTTATAAATTTAAACCTCATTGATATTTAATTTTTGGCATCATCATCATCTTTAATTATAGTTTTTTCACTTTTTTTCCACTTAGAACCATTTCTTATGAATAATAAGCAATAAAACAGGAAAAATAAAAATAGTTTTGCAATGGCAATCAAAATCTCAACAAAGTCTGATATTATAGTGTTCCATATATAGACCTGTCACATCTGCAAAGAGAAGAAGTAGGTACATTCTGATATCTTATTTTGGGGATCAATTTTGGACCTTATGACTTTATAGCAAATTATGATTTTTATTATTTTGTCTAGATCTATAAGATATTCTCTTGGCGATT
Organism: Gracilinanus agilis; assembly: GCF_016433145.1. NCBI lineage: Eukaryota > Metazoa > Chordata > Mammalia > Didelphimorphia > Didelphidae > Gracilinanus > Gracilinanus agilis. The sequence goes on along the minus strand of NC_058136.1, from coordinate 2,629,678 downwards.
TGATTGGTATAACACTAAATTAGCACATAGATGTAGACATTATTACTATTTTTCTTATATTGGGGCTATCTAGTCATAAGCACCAAATTTCTCTCCAATTATTTACTAAGGCATACTAGATTGACTACTATTTGCTTTAAACATTTTATAATTACTTTTAATGATTTCCTTTTCTGTTATTTCTTCTTGAATTTTGTTATTGCTTTTCAGAAATGCTGTTAATTTGGGAGTTTACTTTGTATCTTGATAAGCACCTATTAATGGTCTATAAATTTATTTACTGATTATTTAGAATTTAATAAAGTAGATTCTCATGCTAAATAGGTAGGGGCCCCCACTTTTATCTATGTTCATGTATTTAATTAGTTTACCCTCATTTTACTGATTAATAACATTTGAAAAATTATGTCAAATGATAGCAAGGAAAGGGGCTTCCTTGTTTTGCTCTTGTATTTAAAAGGAAATTTTCCTGAGTTTCTTTATGACTTATAATACTAGCTTTTAGTTTTAGATTTTTTCATTCATATTGAGAAAAATTCTATGTTAAAGCTTTATTATAGCAAAATGGATATTGTATTTTGTCATATCAAGTCCCTGTTTGAAAGTTTAGTAGCTATGTGATCATTATTAATTCATTTACTTTCCCATCTATAAAATGGAACACAACCTACTCCATATGTAGACCAAATTGGAAAAGGGAAGACTTAGAGCTGACATGAAAGCTGTCTTCATGTATTTAAAGAGCCATCAAATGAACAAAGAATGCTCAATGCACTTCTTGGCCCCAGAGGAAGGAACTAGGTACCATTGTTGCCATTACAGAAAGACAGTTTATTTACTGTTAATTGGAATTTACAGTTAATTGGAAGAGGTATCTTGGTGTGATTATATTTAGTTTGAACTCATTGTCTGGGCATTTACCTGGTTGAAATGGAGGAATAAGAGACATGGGAGATTTGCTCTCCCATGTCTCTTAGAGATGAAGTAAAGTTTGCCTTTTCCTTTCTTGGGCATTTGATCTATAGAGGCCAAGCTACATAAAAGAGAGAAAGAGAGAGCCAGCTTTGGAGTTCAGAAAAACTAGGGGTTTTCTGACACGTAATTGTTGCCTGACATGTGAGCATTTCACTAGCCATTTTTAGTATCTCAGTGACTCAGATAGTCTATAGGCGTAATCTGAAGAACAGTCATATATCAGGACTGGTAGAGAAGTTTACTCCCTAGAAATTCCCTCCCCCTTTTGTGCCACTTTATTGCTGATCATCTGCTTTAGAAATGGATGAATACCTCTCAATAATGAAGCTAAACCCTGTTGCTATTTCACCTTAGTCCTAACAATTATTGATGATATCATTTGTTCTTTTTTTCATTTTTGAGTTAATATCAGTAAAATGGGGTGAAAATGCTGACATTTTACAAGCATGTTGTGATAAACGCCTAGCAGCTGTGATGAGAAATCTCTTGGAAAACAGAAGGTACTAAAAAGAAAATAAAGAGGCCCAAGAGAGAACTAGTTTCTCTCCTGAGCTAGTTATATAATTCATATTTATTGAGTGTCAGTAATGCATGAGTCAATATAGAGAATATAAAAGTAATTTTAATTTCACTTCAATTCTCATTAATCTATCATTTCTAATGAATTCAATTGTTAATTCTTGCTCACCTCTAATCAGGTTGTTTTAAGTGTGGCAATTTCTATAATTTTATTAATGGAATGGTGAAATAAATGTGAAAGAATGTCACAATTTGGATCCATTTCTTTAGGAATGCTGGCATTCATTCCCAGTAAGATATCTGAGAACAGCAGTCTATTTCACAATGATGTGTAGCAAAGTAGAATACCAATTTTTAGTATGGCAACCTGTCAACTAATATCATTAATTAAAAAATCTTTTTGAATACTTCCTAAAGTAAAATATCTTTGGAAAGAAAGGAAATCTACTCCCCTGGGGATTTCTTCAGGATAAACATTCTGAGCCTTCATCTTTAAAACATTTGTACCTATGCAGAAAACCCCAATATAAACATACAGATACCACACATAAAAGGAATTCATCAAGTGCTCCATAATAAAGGAACTCTAATTAATGAGTAACAAAAAATTGGGGGAAAAGTACCCACTTTTGCAAATTCCTTTGGTTAGTTACAAATACCTGGACACAAAGCTTCCAAAAAGAAGGTGAAAAATGCAAAGTGGTCATCATTTATGGGCATAGACATATGTAAAACCATGGTCTTGAAACCAGATCAAGTGGCCAAAGGCTATAGGAAAAATGGTACTAATGCCCTAGAATACTCTTGATTATTCATAGCTACTTATAAAACTCCTTAATATAAATTGTTCCAAATACTTTTCTTCTTTTAACATTCTTGTTTCCTAATTTTTCTTCCTTAATACACAAAAATTTGAAAAATGCTTGAAAGAGCAAGTCTAAAAGCAACAATAATGGAACAATAATTAACTTTTAGAAGGGCCCAAAAAAGTTTCCATGAAGAAAAGGAGAAAAAGCAGGGTCTAAAAAAAGTTATTCCAAAGATATACAAATCATAGAATGACAATAGGACATTATTAAACATAAAAACCTATTCTGATGGCAGGATGGTGAGATTTTAAGGTTAATTGTGTAATATAGAATTTATAATTGTGTTTAAAGTCATAAAGGAAATATTGGGAAGAAAAATCACTGGATCCATATACTATATTAAGCAGAACAAAAAGCCTTTGGGACATCCTGTTTCCATATGTTTACTACTAATGGAAGTTACAAAACAAAACAGATAAAATGAACCTTGCGGAAAAAAATGTTTATTTGTAATGACTTATTCCTTAAACTTATTGCATCAAATTATTTGGAGTTCCTAATGAATAACCTATTGTAAAAAAATTGACAAAGAATGAGGGAAAGGATCAAATCCAGCATAACTACCTCAAATTGGATATCAGAATATCAACATTAAAAATATGGATCATGACAACATAGAGATCAAATATTTTCCTTGACCACATTTAAGCCATTTTAAACTACTGCTGGCCACTCACTAAAACAAGTTCTTAATTATACCAATAGTTCATTGAATGAAACAATTTAAACATATTTGAGGGCTTATTTGATTTCCTCAAGTTTAACATTAGAAATAAAAGAAAACGTAGTGTCCTAAGGGCTGTTTTTTAAATGGCTTCTGTATTTTGATGGTTTTCATGATTTCTGTGTTTTCTAAGTAGACAGATTCATGGCTTTCTGCCCCTGAAAAAGTACTTGCTATCCAAGTTCAAAGAAGAGAACTACTTGAATTGATCAATGCTGTAAAAAGGCTTATCATAGCAAGAAGAGGCAAAAAGTTATTGATGAGATAGTTTTAAGTCTGAAGCAGCTTCTTGTATTATCTTGGATTTGATATCCTAATTCTAGTCAGTAAATAGTGGTCTAAGGAAACATAATTTATAATGTAAAGCTGACAAAGTAATTGAAGAAGACAGTCGATAACCTAAATGTAAAAGACTGTTCAATTAACCACTTCATTGGAAGATTCTGCCACTACTGCATTCTATAAACTGAAACAAAGAAGTATTTACTCTATACCTAAAGCATTAACTCTGTTGACTTTTTAGTCACCATTTTCTAAATTGATAGAAAAAATTAAATGGCTCTACAATTTAGACAGGGGTATATATATTTTTGGAGGGTAATTTCCCCACCAAGGGCCAGATATCCTCAACTTTCTAGAGACAAATGATTTTGGAAGTGAAGGCTTAAGTCACCACAAGGACCATATTTTGGAAGCCCTGGTTCTAGAAGGTTCTACCCTGGCCTCTGGGAATTCATCAGTTGGCAGAAATTACATCTTGACCCTAGGGCCCTGTTGCAGAAACTATTCTTTTTTCACCCTTGTGAGTGCTAGTCTAGAATCAACAGGGTCTATCAATGATAGTAATAGTGATTGTTAATGTCTTCTGAATTAGCCTAAAGACAGAAATATTCCTCCAGGTTAACCTCATAATGTTCTAAACCTCAAAGCAGATCCAGGAATATCTAAAGTTACCTTAATAATTAATGCACAGAAGCTGGATTCTGTGGTTTGCCACAGGTCAGCAGGGTGCCAGAAAAATAACAACCAACAAAGCAAAACACAAAAAGCCAGCAAATGTTCAATGAACCTGCAGATGCCAAGGTAACAGTCTTCTGCTTTTGTTTTCAATAAGATGAAGCCTACATTTGTACTCTTTTTAGCACATCAAAGAGTTTAGTTCTCCAGTGGCCCCCCACTTAAACTCTGAGAAATTCCCATGAAAATTCCAAACATAAACAAAACTCTCAATGAAATAAAAAAAAAAAGAAAATAAAAAACCACATTAAAATCAATCCCATTTTAGAAAGAAATGTGAAATTTTAAAATGCACTAAACAAACGCATACACATATGTATTTAAGGAGGGATAGGTGCTAGACTTGCATTTAGAATAAACTTAGCTTGAATGAACATTAACTGAATTTATTCTGGCTTAGAATACAGTGCAAATACTCCTAGGGAATGCCACAATTATCAGTCTATAAATCTCCTGAGGCAAAATTAAGAAAGCCATTAAATTTTGATTAACAACAATTGAGAGTTTTTCAAACATGCATTTTTCCTTTTCCTTTTACAAATCAGCAAGAAAAGAAGCATTTCTCTTGCCACACAATGGACGAATTCTGAAACAGGAATGAGTGGGTCAAGGATTCGCAACATGTATGGTACTAGGATGTATCTTTTCAGCTAAATGCAGAAGAAAGGAAAGTCACATAATTTAAATTTTCTAGTTTCTGCAAATGAGCTATACCAGACACAAGGACTGCTCATTGACACCAGCTTTCCAGCCCATGAGTCCTTATCTTTGTTTTTCTGTGACTTGAATATATACATTACTGGGTTACATCAGGTTTCATGACTACAACTAAACTTAGATCTGAGTAAAAAAGGCAGCTGTGTATGCAAAGAGCCAATGGCAATTGAAGAAACCCCAAAGCAAGGGGGAAACAAAAAATTGAATTTATAGCCAAATATGGCACAAGATATAGATTGTAGGTGCCCATGGGCACAAAGCAGGAAATGTCCCATAAATTAAAAATGGCTCTTTTGGTTCAACATTTCAATAAGAGACTTGCTAGGAAAATGCAGGTGTAGTTGCAGGAAGCATAGAGTCAGGCAGTGAGAAAAATCTCTACTTTCTTAGTCAGTTTTAATATCCTAGCCTAGCCTTGAGGTTAAGGGGAGTTGGGTCACAAGAAGTATAGACAAATATTTGATAGAAACTAATATTCAAGCTAGTTAGAACAGTCTGTAAGTGCCTGAGAGCCTGGCCTCTAGAAGTAGTGATTTTTAAATTTGCCAATTAAATATGGCCCAGGGGGAAAATCCTTAGGAATTCCAGGTCAAAATATTATTCTTCTCTATTACTCCCAAATCACAGACTTCACTGTCTTGAATTTAATGATAAAGTCAAAGAAACCATATTCCCTACATATTGGCCAATGTATATTATAAATCATCTAAATAAAACCAAATTGGATTGCTGTCCATGTCCATCAACAAGGTACATTGATTAGCATCATCTATTTTCTATTATACAAGAGCGATACTAATATAAATTATAAATACTAGCAAAAAATAAAATTAAGAATTTTCAAAAATATTCTAAAATATTTAGCATGATTTTCTTTTTCCTTTTCCAAGTAATTTTAATTAATAAACTTTGACTATAATGACAATATTAGTTACATGCTATTTAAAGATATTTAGCCAATGTACAAACATTAACGGAATAACTACTAGTATTATATTCCCATTTTCTGATTGTTTTTTACTTGTCTATACAACACTCTTAAAATTGTATGATCAAAATAAGCCCACAAACTATGCTCTGATGAATCTATGTTTATTAGCATGTGATAAAGAACAGTTAATTCTTGATTTCAACTAGAATAATGAAAAACATTGCCACCAGTAGTACAAAATATTACCTAATCTGCCATCAGTGTGTCAGTACTGAAGAAACTGGCCTGAGTGTGTTATTAGTTAGAAGTGTCTGAATCCTAGATGGTCAGTGTGAGAGATAGATAGCATCCAAAGAGCCACTAGGATGGTGAATAGCCTCAAGATCAGGCCAAAAAGGAATGTTTAGCCTGGACAAAATAATTTTAATGAGGATATAAAAACAATTGATATGTATAAGATTTTAAAGTTTAAAGTTTATAAAGTACATTATACATATACTTAAGTCTCAAATATAGTTGTGCCTAAATATATTATAATAACCATTTCTTACAGATGAAGAAATTAAGGTTCATAGATTCTCAAGGTTACTCAGTAACTATCTGTCAGGTTTTGAATGCTTGTCCTTTGACAGCATGACCATCTTCTAAGAGCACCATACTACTAACAAGTCTGTTTATTTTGCTTATATTTTTAATCATATAAAAGACAGTTGGAAATAACTAAAGAGAAAAGAAATATATGTATATTCAAACTTTATATAGTCCATACTTTATTAGAAAAGAAAGGTCCCACCTGTTTCCATGGAACATTCTGGGGAACATACATTCTTAATGCTAATCAAAGATACTAATTTTTTTTAAAACCCTTGTACTTCGATGTATTGTCTCATAGGTGGAAGAGTGGTAAGGGTGGGCAATGGGGGTCAAGTGACTTGCCCAGGGTCACACAGCTGGGAAGTGGCTGAGGCCGGGTTTGAATCTAGGACCTCCTGTCTCTAGGCCTGACTCTCACTCCATTGAGCTACCCAGCTGCCCCAAAAGATACTAATTTTTGATTGCCTACACATAACTTATTGATGGAATGGTTTTATTTCTGAAGCAGCTTCTTATGTTATCTTGGATTTGATGTCCTAATTCTAGTCAGTAAATAGATGGTCTAAGGAAACATAATTTATAAGGTAAACCTGACAAAGTGATTGAAGAAGATAGTCTATAAGTTAAGTGTAAAAAATCATTCAATTAACCACTTCATTGGAAGATTCTGCCACTACTGCATACTATAAACTGAAACAAAGAAGTATTTACTCTATACCTAAGACATTAGGGAAAACAACAAAAGGAACATTTATTCAGTGCTTATATGTGGAAGATGCACAAGGGATAAAAAAATAAAGCAAAATCAAATCTCCTGTCCTCAATGAGCTTACCTTTTCTAATGGGATGGAGAGATTTAAAACTCTGTCAAGACTCATCCAGAGTCCTTCTTTAACAAGAAGGAAAGTCTCACACTGAAAGTCCTTGTCAGTTTCTGATTCAATAGAGACCATTTCTAAAAATTATATCAGGTGCTCTCATGCCACCTACCCTCAGACAAAGGTGACAAACTAGAGATCTGGGATACAAATAAATAGCACCAACTTTCCAGGGATCCTAATGAAACATTAAATTCCTGAAATCCCAATGAATGCAATTCATATAAAAGAAGTTCTGGAATGAAAATCCTACCACATAATAGGGAAGGTCAATCTTATGTCTGCTGCTTCATGAAAGAAATGTTTTGATCACAGATAATGGAATTGATTGGCACAAGCTTCTGACAGTCTTGGTTTGTTTTGAGCTCTATGCCAACTCAAAATATCCTGAAAATGAGATGTCCATTTTAGCTGGCATTATGCCCCTTAGAACTATTCATTCAACAAATATTTATAGAGCTCTCACTGCACAAAATGTTGTTCTAGGTGTAGCTTCCAATTGAAATGGTATTTATGCAATGTCAGTTACTTATAATGAGCAAGAATCACAAATCTGGAGCCAGTAGACCATTGACTACTAAAGAGGGAGCCAGCTTGAATCAAATAGAGAGAGCTGATTATTAAATTTTCAGTGTGAGCATCTACCCTTTGGAATAAGCAAACACTATAAATTAGGGCTTGACACTGCTTTGTTGATGGTCTACTCTAGACTTAAAGTAGTGGGAAAATGTTGATAACAGATTAAATTCAAGAGCATGTTTGCAATATATTCATTCTCCCCACTCAGAGAGTCAATTGTTAAACTTTATTGTCAGATTATGGGCTATAACACATATCATGTTTTTTGTTTAGACAAATAATATTAACAAGTTTTTGAAAAGTAAAGTAATAATAAAACAGATTCTGTTAATTCAAATAGAAGAAGGCTGTTGAGTCCAGAGCCACTGATCTAGAAGACATTTATCAACAAGAAAAAGATTATGAATGTGCCAGTTACCCTTGAACAAACACAGACTATTCATAACTCCATCCAGGCGTCTTCCAAGAAAGTGCCATGGTTTACAAGAGAGAAAAGGTGATAGACTAATAGATACAGATACCCAAACACTTACATGCATGCTGCTGATAAATCACTAACATCAAGGATCACTCTTGGAAGGGATAAAAAAAAAAACAAAAAACCTTTTTATCATTTGTTTCTATGATAGTTTATATAAATCCAGTCTAATTTAAAAACTAATATTTATTGTTTTTTCCACACTTTTTCCTAAATCTGAAAAAAGTTTAAAGTCATGCTATCAAAACTAAGAGGTGAATTTGTCTAATGTCTAGTTTTTGGTGTCTATCATTATATTATATGTTTGCTTTTGTTATTTCAAATACTGTTTATTTTCTCTAAGACTCTATGCCTGAGGGGGCAGCTGGGTAGCTCAGTGGATTGAGAACCAGGCCTAGAGATGGGAGGTCCTAGGTTCAAACCCGGCCTCAGACACTTCCCAGCTGTGTGACCCTGGGCAAGTCACTTGACCCCCATTGCCTACCCTTACCACTCTTCCACCTACAAGTCAATACACAGAAGTTTAGGGTTTAAAAAAAAAAAGATTCTATGCCTGAAAATGACAGAAATGCCACTAAAACAATGGTGCAGACTGGGTAGCACCTCATGACCCCCAAAATCAGGCTTTCCAAGATGTGAGTAACCAAGAAAGAAGTGACTATAATTATAATTAAATTCAATTAACATTTACAAAGCTCCTACTATATTCCAAGCACTGTGGATACAAATAAGAAAAAGAAAGATGTCTTTCCCATAAGGGGCTTACAAATTAAAAGACAAATTACACAGATTCAATTGTATAAGCTTATCTAGGAACATAAACCTTTAAAATGAAATTATTATAAAGCATTGATTAAGATTGCATTTCATAGCATTTGGGCTGAGCAATAACTTACAGATAATGACTAAATTCCTCATTCTATAGATGTGAAAGCAGATACCCTAGAATTATCTAAGTCTACACAATCCATATATATATATATATATATATATATATATATATATATAACAGAACCAGGATAAGGCTTCTTTAAAGCAATTCTTCAGTTTTCCTACTGTGCCACCTGTGACTTCCCAAGAGAAAAATATTTTTTAAAAATTCCTAAAATCTTCCTATGAATTATAAAAAGGTTCCTTCATTCTAGAAATTAAAAACTAAGTTCTAGTTTTAAGAGATAAGCTATCCTCATCCCATATGCCAAGTTCTTGAACACATGCTATTTGATTAAAATGCTATCATAATATTTGAGATCAGAAAACAAAAGAAAAATAAAGCCGGTCAGTCTTACAGTTTCATAGTAAACTTTAATAGATCTTCAGCAGATTTTTTTGGTGCAAATTTGTTATTTTTCTCAGGTCAAAATAAAAAAATACTAACTCTGAATTTTTTTGACATTAAAAGCCTTTCTGGAGTGTATGTACTACTGTGGCTTTGGGATTCGAAAATAGCTTGAGGCCAGAAGTCATAAGATGTATTGCTAAAAAAGGCCTTGGAAAGTTATCAGGTGTTATCATGCAGGACTGAAGCTGAGAGATGTTGAATAATTTACACAAAGTCACACAGATAGCAGTGGGAAAAGAACCAAGACATTCTGACCAAAGATTTAATAGTCAGTTAGTTTTTAGTTAGCTAGATGGTTCAGTGGATTGAGTGGTGGGTTTGGAGTCAGGAGGATCTAGAGTCCACAGACATTCACTAGTTAGGTGACCCTGATCAAGTCATCTAACCTCTATTTGACTAATTTACTGGAGAAGAAAATGGCAAACCACTACTGCCAAGTAAACTTTGCCAAGAAATCTCCATACATAAAGTCATGAAGAGTTGGACATGACTGAACAGGTTTTCAATCAGTCCATTGCTACTTGTTTATAATTCACCAGAGCTAAGACATTTATCTTAATTCTTAGCACTCTAAGTTAGCTCTTATATTGCTTCCATATGGAAAAAAAATGGCTTTTTGATACTCTTGATTAAAAATCATCTTCCACATTTTTAGTCTTTTTTTTCAGAGCAAAGTCTAAGGAAATCAAGGAAAGGGAGATTATGACTGTGATGTTTTCAGATCCATTAATATGGTTGCCTTTTTTCCAATTAAAAAAGCTACTCTTGTCAGATAGTATTATTTATATCTCTCCAAAGGTAGATTAAATAATTTACTGATGATTAAGAGTACTTGCTATTCTTTCTTTAATAATCTCTATAGTCTTGTATGTAGTGGTTTTAGAATATTATTAAAGGACAAATAACTTCAATAGAAAATTTGAATTTTGCAAGTCAGTTGAACTGAACAAAGCAGCTTCTAAGTGAAGATATAGCATTGATTTTGAACATTAAACATAGAGGAAAAACAATTAGCAAATTATCACCAGTGTCTTCTTATCCTTTCACTAACAAGAATAACTGTTTGCTAGTTAAAATTGGAGGTTATTATTTGATTATTTGCAAAACTATATTTTATATGTGGAAGCTAGTCTTATTAAATATTTTCTCATGACAACCAATCTGACTTCATGCAAAAATCTTCAATTTGAACAGATTTGGGTTTCAAATCTGGTCTCCAACAAGTCCTAGGTGTGTGACTTTGGGCAAGTCATTTAATCCCTAATTTAGCACACTTCTTTTTTGGAAGTGATATGAGAATTGATTCTATAACAGAAAATTAAGGGTTAAAAATAAAAAATATGTACAGCATGGGGCAGCTGGGTAGCTCAGTGGAGTGAGAGTCAGGCCTAGAGACAGGAGGTCCTAGGTTCAAACCCGGCCTCAGCCACTTCCCAGCTGTGTGACCCTGGGCAAGTCACTTGACCCCCATTGCCCACCCTTACCAATCTTCCACCTATGAGACAATACACCGAAGTACAAGGGTTTAAAAAAAAATACGTACAGCAAAGTAAGAATATTAAATTCAACAATTTCTCTTTCTTATTGTCTACAAATTTCACTTCTATTTCTAAATCAGAAAATAGCTTTTGTATTTCTCATTCTAATCATAATGTAACATGTTTCATGTTGCATTCATACAGGAACAAAGAAAGGAAGGAAATAAACATGTATTAAGCCCCTACTATGTGCCAGATACTGTTACTTTACAAATACAGATATACCATTTATCTACATTGTGACTTTCCCCATCATGGTTTCAATATATCACAGGTCAGCATAAGAAATTGAACAGGAACTTTTGAGAAGTTTTGTGGAAGCTGCAGATGACATGTACAGGCCAGCAAAAAAAAGTTTAGGGACTCAGAAATACATAAATATACACATAGCATTGTATAATGTCAACTTTTTATATTTCAATAATATCCATATACAGAATTACTTTTTAAAAGTTAAAATAAGTAAAAAGTTAGTTTGCTAAAAGAATATAAAAGTTAGCAGATGACATACAAAGATGAGAAATGTAGAGAAAAAGTTTTAAAAATTTAGTAACTCATAAAAACATAAAATGTTTGTATTGTTTTGTATATATTGCCTGTATGGTATGTATTTTACTGTTTGATAATAATAATAAACAGCCACACATTTTTCCATACAATTAAATTTGTGGTCAAAGAACTGTGGTTCTATACATAGGTTTGGGGATGTTAAGCATGTTTAGGGTAATTTTACATGGATTTTCCAGATCATGAGGATGCCATTCCCCTAACCTATGCAATGTGGTAGGGATATGTGCATATAGTTTTTTTTTAAACCCTTAAGTTGACTTACAGTCAAAACCGTGTATTGATCCCTAGGCAGAAGAGTGATAAGGGTAGGCAATGGGGGTCAAGTGACTTGCCCAGGGTCACATAGCTGGGAAGTGTGTGAGACAAGATTTGAACTTAGGACCTCCCGTCTCTAGGCCTGACTCTCAATCCACTGAGTTACCCAGCTGCCCCCTGTGCATATAGTTTTGAGGCTTAAAGAGTGCCTTTTCCACAAGAACCCTCTAAAGTAGGCAGTGAAAGCAGTATTACCTTCATTTTGCAGATGAAAGAACTGAGGCCTTGAGATATTAAGCTCAGACTCTTGTAGAAAGTCATTATCACTGGTTTTCTGACTTCATTTACAGCATTCTTTCCACAATTCAATTGTACCACAAATACAGTTATTTATAAGATTTTAAGCTCCTTGAGGTCAGCAACCAGACTTTAGTACTTTGGTCCTCTGTTGCTCTTTTAAACTGTCATCAACATCATAGATATTTTAACTAATTTTCTTTCTTTCTTTTTCTTTTAATTAAAATCCTTACCTTCTGTCTTGAAGTCAATACTATGTTTTGGCTCCAAGGCAGAAGAGTGCTAAGGGCTAGGCAAATGGGGGTTAAGTGACTTGCCCAGGGTCTTAACTACATTTCAATGTAAGAATTAATATCCCATTAGATTTTTCAAAGTAGCTCTCCTTTTCCCCAGCTTTCTCCACTGGGTCAAGGGGGTATCACTCTTCTTCAGAATAGGTCCTTACTACTTATCAAAATAACATAAAAATACTAAATGCTATTGTCTCTTCTTTATTTCTGCCTCTTACTCTTTTCCTGCCAGCAGGCTGACTCTGGGGATGGCCTGATTAATATTCATTGCACACAACCAGATGTGTTTTTAAAGAAATGTAGCACTTAATTTCTCCTTTATACCCATGAGAAACATTATATAAGAAAGGCAGAAAAACATATAGCAAGAAGGAAGATACAGTATTGCACTAAATTGCATGACAAAATATTGATAAAAGGTTGTTGTTTTATAAACAGGTTGACCCTGATTGTAAGTCAATGCTCAACTATTGGGGAAGGGAGGTACTATTCCCTTGTGAAATTTTCAAATAAATGTCTATGATTATAAGCTCTAGAACTTGAGAGAATTTTAGTGGACATATTGTCCAAAGTTCTAGTTTTATAGGTCTGGAAAGCAAAGGCTGGAGAAGACGAAGAGATCACAAAGGACCTTGTGGAGGTCCAGGTGTCAAACAGATCCTCTGATTTGAAATCCAATGCTCTGTCCAATGTACCATGCTAGATGGCTCACCTGAGAGCACTGATCAAATAAAAAGAAAAACAAACAAACAAACAAACAAGCCATGGGTAGCTAAGTGGCTAGAGAGCCAGGTCTAGAGACAGGAGGTCCTGGGTTCAAATCTGAATTCAGACATTTCCTACCTGTGTGACTCTGGTCAAGTTACTTAAGCCCTTTGCCTAGCCCTTGCCACTCTTCTGCCTTAGAAACAAAAGATATTATTGATTATAAGACAGAATGTAGCGGTTTAAACAAAGAAAGAAAAGCAGATATATCCATACAATGTGTAGATCATCAAAAGAAGAAATGAGTTTATTAGACAAGTAGATACCAATATGTAGGATAAGAGATGAAAAATTCTTTAAAACATGAAACCAAAAAATCAACCAGGATCAACCAAAAGTAAAGAAAAAAATTTAACAGCTTGTATTTGAATTCATTTAGCTTTGAACAAACATTTATTGTTTATTTTATGAGTAAGACCTTGAGCTAGGTGCTGGGAATAATAAAAATAAAAATGAACCCCTCCTCTCAATGTATTTCTATTCTATTGTGGGAAACAAAATGTAGGCATTTAAGAATGAACAAAATATGTACAGAGTTCAGAGTTTGGGGGAGCATAAAGAATTGAGAAATTCCTTTGTAGGAGGTAACATCTGAGCTGAACTTTGAAGAACTCCAGATTCCCAGAAGTCTGGATAAGAATTTCTAGGCACAAGGAATAAGGTGAACTTCAGTTTGGAATAAGTGGTGGAAGTGACATAGATAGGGGAATAGCAAGTATGCCAATTTGGCTGGAAAATAAGAGGGAAGAAAGGGGAATAATGGGAGACAGTCTGAAAAGGGTTTGGGAGGAGACTAAGGAGCTTTAAGGGACCTAAAGAGCAGTTTGTGTTTTATCCTAGAGGTGATATTAAGCTTTTGGAGCAGCGAATGAATAAGATCAGGCCCAATGCCAATTTATTAATATGATTACCTCTGCTTTGATGATTAGTATTACACTGCTATCACTACCCCTTCTCCTACTGCATAATATCTACATCAGGTTAATTGACTAATGTTCTGTGGTCCGATTTATAATTTATTCTCAAAACTATTTGAATTTGGAGGAGGGTTAACAGTGTTCCTTTTTCTTTGTATTTGTATTCCCCAGTGCTTAGCACTGTGTCTGGCACATAATAAGCATTTAATAAATGCATGTTGCCTTTCTGCCTGCCTTTTCTTTCATTAGAATGTCTAAAAAATGAAAGTCTAGTAAGTTTAGCTCCCTAATGCAGAATAAAATACGTTTAGAATTCAAGAAAACTTGTAAAATGAAAGCATGATTTCAAGGCTAATGGTAACTAAAGCCATAATTATGAACAATAGAGATCATGTTCAATGTTAGCTTTGGGAATGGAGGTGTAAATGATAACACTATTCATGAATTTGTTCACTGTTCTTTTCTGCTCTAAGGAATAATTGACCTTTAGCTGTGATAAATAAATGGCAATAAAATAAATATATAGGTATGCCTGTGTTTATAGATATACATAAATATGCATTTACACAAACATATACATATTTTTGTGTGTATGTACACATGTGTATATGTGTGTGTATGTACATCAAGGCAGTGTCTCCATTTCCCTTAAGTGCAGGGGCTGCTCATGGGTCTAATCCCTCCAGTGAACAGCAAGGCTTTGCCTTGCTTGGTTTTTTGTCTTGGCTGGTTTTTCTTTCTTCAAACAACCTGGCAGACCACATTACCTAGGTCTCACTCTTTTAATTTTCAATTTAATTTAGATACTCAGACTATTTTATCCCATCACAGCTCAGAACTCTCAAGCTCAAGAAATGTGACAACCTCAGCTGGTCACACAAAATTTAAAATGAATTTTCATTTTAGAGGTAGAGGCAAAAGAACCATGATCAGTTGGAGTGTTGGGAATAATCATGGGAATTAAAATTCAAAGCAGGATTGGGAGAATGGATTAGGATTAAGGATTAACATTTTAAAATCATTTTCCACTTACTCAACTGTATAGTCTCTAATGCAAGTAAAATAAATAGCTATTAAAACTATATCATTAGCATGGGAACTCTTCTCCTCAAAGGGAAATGGCATTCATTTCCACTAAACCATATCCTGAGAGTTACAATCTATTAGCCAACCCTCAGTGACTTTGTAGTGTTGCTTTTCCATAACTACAGGAAGCCATCAGCTTTGCATCAGCACCCCAAGACAGAATCACAAATGATTTTTCCTGGTAAAACCCACAGACATGAACATAACATTATTTGGTATTTGGGGTTTGATAATTTCCTGAAATAATAATAAGAATAATAAAAAAAATGTTGGATTCAGGCTTTTGCCAAAAGAAATTAGGATGTGGCAAATAATAGCACTTGTCTCAGTGGGGATGCATCCAAAGGATACATCGTGGGACCATATAATCATAGGCTGTTAGAGCTTGGAGGGACTGTGGAGATCATCTAGTCCAACTCGCCATTTTATTACTTCTTTTTTCACCAACCCAGTGCAGCAGTTAGCAGCTGATTGACTAGGGGCACTCTGACAGAAGAGATTATGTCATGTTTACTTGAAAATTACTTCCCTCTCTTACTGCTAAAATAGAGATATGCAAGTCTTCGTGGAAACTTAAATAGACCCTTCAGTAGAGTCTTTAAGAATCTGTCTA
>NC_058136.1:2597387-2613224 GCF_016433145.1 Gracilinanus agilis | reverse complement strand
GAATACTATTATACTATAAGAAATAATGAGCAGGAAGACTTTAGAAAAACCTGGAAAGACCTTTATTATCTGATGCAAAGTGAAATGAATAGAACCAAAACACACAAAGAAACATCAATAATAATGTACCATAAAAAACTGAGTGACTTAGCTATTCTTAGAAATACAATGTTCCAAGACAATCCCAATGGAATTATGATGAGAAATGCTATTCACATCCAGGGAAAGAACTGATGGAATCTGAATGAAAATCAAAGCAGACCACTCTTTACTTTATTTTCTCCTGTGTTTTTTTCTTTTTTTATGTCTTCCAAAACATGACAAATATGGAAAATTTAAAAAAAACACTGGGCGTCCCATAGATATCTCAAACTCAATATGTCCAAAATAGAATTCATGATTTCTCTAAACCCTCTCCACTTTCTAAGTCCCCCATTTCTGTTGAGGGGTATCATTCTAGTCATCTGACCTCTCAATCTCATGTCATCACTCACATATCCAAACTTTTACCAAGACTAGACATTTTTACCTTCATGGGTTCTCTCATCCAAATTCTCTTCTTTTTATTCACATAGTTCTACCTTGGTTGTGGCCCTTATCATCTCACATAAAGGCTATTGAAATAGTTTTCTGGTTTCTCTTTTGCAAGTCTTCCCCCATTTCAGTTTGCCTTTCACTCAGTTGGCAAATTGACTTTCCTAAAGCATAGCTCTGGTCATATGGCCTCTTCCTCCACTGGATACACTCTAGTGACTACCTATTATCTCTAAGATCAAATGTAAAATCCTCTGTTGGCTTTTAAAGTCCTTCTCCACCTCTTCCCTATCTGTCTTTCCAGTCTTCTTGCATTTTGCTCTTTTCCACATATTCTACAATCCAATGGAACTGGTCCTCTTGTTGTTCATCCAACACAGTACTTTAATTCCCAACTCCATGTCTTTCCGTTGGCTGTCAACCATGTGTGGCATGGTTTCTTTTCTCCCCTCTGCTTTTTGATTTCTTTCAAGACCCAAATCCTATAAAAAGCCTTACTCAGCCCACTCTTCTACTAATGTCATTCTTCTGAAATTCCCTCTCTTTCACACACACATACACACACACACACTCACACATACACATAAATATATATAATCTCTATATATTTATTCATGAATATATCTTGTATGTATATCATTGTTTGTAGGTTGTCTCTTCTCAACTACTTGAGGATAGAGATTTCATTTCTGCCTAATTTTGAGATCCTAGTGTTTATTACATCCTGACATTTGGAATAAGGATTCTCTTCAGGTCATAGGATGCTAGATTTGGAGCCAGAAGTAACCTTAGGACCATACTTTGTAACAAAGGGGATGATGTGGCTGATAACAGAGGAGCTGGTGGTACCAGTGAAGTCACCTGGCCAGGGAGCTTGTAACTACTGTAGCAGGTGATTTGGGACTGCCAGGGATGTGTTGCCTGAGCTGTGATACCCAGTCAGTCTCCCTGCTGTCTGTAGGCTCCTTTAAGGTGGAGAGTGAGAAGCCCCTCCCTGCTGGAGTGAAAGCAGTAGCCAACAGGAAGTGAAGCTCATACACTTCCTGAATAAAATGTATGCCTGGCCAGTACTTCCTTGGAGTCAAGTGGTTGCTATTCTCCCCTCTCCTCAGCCCCTTAGCCCAGATTGATGTTATAATTATCTACAGAAGCTCACAGTTTCTGGCTAAGGGTTTATTTAAACACAGTAAGGAAAACTGAGGAAAGAGGGTCTAGGGTCTGGAGAAGTTGTTGCTAAGGGTGACTGGCCAGTGTTGGCAATGGACCTGGAAGGTAAGATCAGGCTGAGGGAACCAGACCCTCAGCCAGGGATAATTTCCACTGCCCTGATGTTAAGTGGTCCACCAGCTAGACAGATGAGGTTGATGATTTGGTTTAGGGATGTCCCTGTTGCTAGGCTGACCTAACCTAATTTCCTACCCACAATCCATCTCCCTCAACCCAGGGTCCCCAAGGGAAGTCCAGAACCCCCAGGTTGGTTCAGCAGGGGTATTTATAGTCCCAGCTTAAACTGTTAGGTCTCAGGAATGGCACCTGCTGGGCCAAAGTTCCAATCTCCTAACTGCCAGGATTGCCTAGAGTAATTTGCAAATGCAAGAGATCTTGCATAAATCCTGCATTACAACTTCCATTCCCCAAATTAAAAATAAGGAAACTAAAAATAAAGTCCAAAGGTTGAACCTGAGGTAAGATTTGAATGCAGGCCTTCTGGGTTCCTTTTCTAAAGCTGGTGATCTTTCCACTGTACCTGACTATCCTCTCTCCTGCCCCAAAATCTAAACATTAGATCCAAGAATAGACTATTTGACACCATAATGCTTAGCTTGGGGACTTGAATACAATAGTCAAGAAGACACAGGAGCAAAGGAAACATGAATATCTAGCATGGGGTTTGCACATTCCAGTTACTCAGTAGATGTTTGTTAAAAGTCTACTGCTTTCATTGAATGAATAAAGTCACCTGTTAAATATGAATGCTTTCTTGATTCTAGAGATAAAAAATTTCTGATGGATTACATCTATCATAAAACACTTGCTGAAAATCAGTTGTTGGAGGCCATCCACACTACACTGCAGAGATAAAAGGAAGATTTAAAATGCATGATATGAATCTGTTTCAGAGGCTAATTGCATGCAGTGGGAGCAGCTCTAAGCCACATTTGTCCATGTCATCAGTCATGTATTACATCTCTCATCTATTTATTGCCAATGCTATTATTTTGGAAGATTAAAAACCAAGGTCTACAAATAGTCCTTGAATTTGAGTATTTCATTAGCAATTCTTTTATTGTTATTATTATTATTATTATCATTATTATTCAAGGCAGACTTTTTCCTGCAAAGATATTGAATCCTTCCCTTGCATCATGATGTGATCCTCAGAGTATCCATCAGGTCCTGGGAAATATTAAATGCTATTTCCAACCACAGTGTTCTATTGTCAGGAGCCATCTTTGATAATAATGGCCTTAATTTATAGAAATATAAATAATACAGCAGTGACATGAGGAATCTATGATCACATAAATCTGTCACAGATCAGTACAAATTAACATAGTTAAATGCAACTGAACTATAAATACATTCATGTAGCAGCTTATGACAGAAAAAAGTTTACCGGAAAAAAAAAAAAGAGAGAAAGAAAAGACGAACCAGGACTGCAATAAAAATGAAAGTGTCTTTAGTCGACAGAAACCTTTCACCTTGATATATGGCCCATTTTTGCATTCTTCACTTGAAAGCTTGAAATATATTGAATTCTTTTTCAAAAAGGAAATAGGTGTCATGCATGGAATCATCTCTGGCAACCACACAGATACAAGAGTAATGCAGCATTTAGAACTTCAGTAACATCATCCCATCGACTCATGGCTTTCCCTTTGTGGATTCTGATTTATGAACCTGAATCATAAAAGTGACCTGGCACCCAAAGTATTGTTTCTTGGGGTTTTTTCCTTCTTTCTTCCTTTTAAAGAAGACAGAGATGTGATGTTCAACATTAATGAAGCCTTTTTCTTCCCAGTATCCTTATTCCAATTTACATTTACAATGTAAAGCCTGATTCCCAGAATAAGGTTGCCTCATCTTCCCCTCAACCAGTGAGGAAATCAAAAGAAATAGGGTCACTGGAAACTTTTGCACACATGAGCAATTCCAGGTCCTTAGTCAGCCCTCTTGGACATACAGTAAGCAGACAAGGAACCATCGTAGCATATTTATACATGTTCAGCAGACCATGCATTGGGATTCGTCAGGCAGAGCACACATACATGCTCACCGAGACAGGACTCTCATTAGTTTGTCTCCACTTTCATTGTACCTTCTCTTTCAGATAAAAATGGACATCTCAAAAAAGAAGTTTAGAGATCAGAGCAAGGAAGGTGTTATTCTTGAATTTCTCTCTGTGGGGAGACCTCATCAAGAGTGTTATATTCAGTCTTAAGTAGCTAGCACAGTGTTTGACAGATAAAAACAATTTATTAAATGTTTGTTGATTACCTGAATGACATTTTATTTTAAGAGTCTCAACAACCTGGGGTTTACAGGGAGGATTCAAAGGCAGGCAATCAGAATGAAGAGAAGACTTGATAGTAACCAAGATAGTGAGAGGGCTAGAAGGTAACCAGTATGAAGAAATCACCAGAAATTGTTCCATATGAGGATTGATTAATGGACCTGCAAATGTTTAGCTAGAAGAAAGTGGGGAAATACTTAGTTAGGACATGCTAGCTGTCATATAGCCTGTTATAAGAAAGATGGATCAGAGATGCTCTGAGATTATCTCCCATTTGTCCTCCATGTATCTTCCATGTACATAATTGTTTCCATATTGTCTCCTCCATTAGAATGTGAATGCCTTGAGGGCATGGACTATTTTCTGGGGATCTTTATATCTCTAGTTCTTAGTTCAGTTGCTGGCACAAAGTAATTGAAGAGTTTATTGTGCTTGTTGACTGACTACTTTACTCTTTGAGACTATAAAGAAGAACTAGGGGGCTGGGTAAAAATCATAGTGAAGCAGATTGGAACCCTGAGTAAGGAAAAAATGCCCTATCAAAACTAGCCAAAGGTGGAATGGGCTTGTCTCTGAAAGTAAAAGGTTCTCCATTACTAGAGTTCTTCAAATGGAGGATGAGGAATCCTGGTTGGGTTGTCATGACAAGGATCCCTGTCCAGGAATGGGCTAGAGTGGTCTCTGAGCCCCCTTTTCATATCTGTGATTCTGTGATCTGCCAGAGCCAGCTGAACAAAGACATCTTCATCATTCTTCCTCTGGAAATTTCATCTTTCTCAAGGAAAGTGCCTAAACTGTTTTACATAAAAGAAGGGGTAACAACACATAGACCACTTTAATAGAGGCAATAAGCTGGATTTATCCCTCCAAACATTCCTGTCAAACACTACTTATTAGAAACCCCTTCAATCTAAACAAAAGGGCCAGGGGGCCAAAATAAAATATGCAGACAGACTGCGGTTATCATGAGCATATGACATTTTCTTTTCATTATGGAATATGTACTAATAAAAGGAGGATGTCTGGGAAAGGGATTCTAACAAGAAAGAAAAAATCTGGTGAAAATTAAACTTCCAAAGCTGAAAAACTTATTTTATATCTGTGGTGGCATGTGTGTGTGATATTTAAATCAATAAAATTAATGCTTTATTGAGGAAAAAATCTGCCCCACCCAAGATTATGTCAATATAGGCAAAAGTAACAGAGAGATATGTAGCTACACAGGGACGTGCCATGCTGTCATGAAAATAACAATGAATTCAGAATAAGAGAACTTTGGTTCTGGGTTCTGGTTCCAGCTCTAATAATTCTTAGATGGCTAACCTTGACCAAACCATTGTTACTACCTGAGGGTCAGTTTCCATCTTGGTAAATGAGAGGAATATAGAAGATGATTCCTATGGATTCTTCCAAGTATTTTTCTCTATTACTTTTTCTAGTGTTCCTTATTCCCCTCAGACAACAGATTCTCAAAGACTACCAGATTTATAGCTGTAAAAATTGGGTTAAATCCTAGTTCTAATATTTACTATTGATGTGACCCTGGGCAAACCAATTCATTTCTATGCTTTGGTTTCCTCATACATGAAAGAGATTGAACTCTATGGCCTCTATAATATGAATATATAGGAACATAAAACTATGGCTATTATAGATATGCATTATAAGTAACTATTTTATAATATAATTAATTGTACATATATATATACATATATATATGAAGATTATGAAAGCTCAAATTCTTATGATCCTATGGATGGGTACATCTATGAGAAAATAGTTTTCAATTTCTCTAAAAGGGATTTGTACATAGACCAGTACTCATTTTTAAGTTAAGAATTTCTGCATTGCTGGTGGAGTTGTGAATTGATCCAACCATTCTGGATGGCAATTTGGAATTATGCCCAAAGGGCTTTAAAAGACTGTTTGCTCTTTGATCTAGCCATATCACTGCTGGGTTTATACCCCAAAGAGATCATAAGAAAAAAGACATGTACAAAAATATTTATAGTTGCATTCTTTATAGTGGCAAAAAACTGGAAAACAAGAGTATGCCCTTCAATTGGGGAATGGCTGAAAAAATTGTGGTATCTGTTGGTGATGGAATACTATTGTGCTCAAAGGAATAACAAACTGGAGGAATTCCATGTGAACTGGAATGACCTCTAAGAATTGATGCAGAGTGAAAGGAGTAGATCCAGAAGAACATTGTACAGAGTCTGATACACTGTGGTAAAATTGATTGTAATGGACTTCTCTACTAGCAGCAATGCAATGATCCAGAGCAAAGCTGAGAGACTTATGAGAAAGAAAACTAGCCACACTCAGAGGAAAAACTATGGGAGTAGAAACACAGAAAAAAAAATAACTACTTGAACATGTGGGTTGAGGGGGATATTAATGGGGATGTAGACTCTTGTAATAGAGGGCAATTGTAGGATTGAGAACTGAAAAGGACCTTTGAGACTGATGACCCTTATTTTATAGATGAAGTACCTAAAGCACAGAGGAGAGGAGTCATTTGCATAAAGTTGCACAGCAAATAGTAGTGCCTATATTTAAATCCAGAGGCAGCTAGGTGGCACAATGAATAGAGCATATGAGTGGTCAAGAAGACCTGAGTTCAAATCCATCCTCACATACTTATTAGTTGTATGACTTTGGTCAAGGCACTTAACCCTGTTTGACTCAGTTTCTCCATTTGAAAAATGACCTGAAGAAGGAAATGGCAAACCACTCCAGGATCTTTGCCAAGAAAACTCCAAATGGGGTTATGAAGAATCAGATGTAAACTGAACAGCAGGTCATCTGATGCCAAATCCAGGAATCTTTTCACCACACCAAATTACTTATCACTTTTCATTCTATAGAGAATAATATAAATGGGTGGTATGGGTGTTATAAGAAGAAAAAAAACAATGTATGGTCCATTTAGGCAATTATAAAGATTCTTTGGGATAAGCCAAAAACATGTGAAGCAAATCGAGAACTTTTACCATATCACAGGATCAGAGACTATTTTGGGTCTCAAAGACTTCTTATGTTCTTATTTGTATTATATTTATCAGTGTCCAACTCACTAATTTCACTGAAGAAGGAATGAGGCCACTTTCCCAATGCCATCAAGGTTGTAAGTAGCTGACAATGTTAAAGCAAAAGGGGACCTTCAAGACCATGGAGTATTGTTCTCACATTTAACAGAGAAGAAATCAAACTCAGAGAGAAGAAGCAATTTGCCTAAAGTCACACATGAAGTAAATAATAGGATCAGGACTTGAACCCAGGTCTCCTGACTCAGGTAGTACAAGTGGTGGCAAATAGAGAAATTCAGATTGGATGAGGTGTATCAAAGTGTATCAAAGCCACAAGGGACCTGAGTAGTCTGATTCCCTCATTTTAAATAAGAACAGAAGGGTCTTATTTATCCCCTCATTGTTTTTACAATTATCATTCCACCCTATCATGAGGAAAGTGGAAGTGGAAGTGGAAGTTCAGTCCAGTAGAAAAGACACTAGCATAAATATCTGGAGACCTGGGGTGGAATTCAAGGTTTCCTACTATCCCCTTTGGTCAGATCACTTTAGTATTTTGAGACCAGTTTCCTTATCTGTAAAATTAATTACTCTACCCTATCATGAAAGAAGTTTTCACAGAGACCTTGAGGATTTTGGAAGACCAGGAGGAGTTGTCTGGACAAGAGAAAATCCATATTAAGTATCCATCATTGACTGATCTCCATAAATAAATGTTCATATTCATCATCATCATTATGATTATCATTACCTTTCTCTCTTTACATATATATATATATATTCACATATATGGATAGGCATACATATACATACATACCTATATAGATATGGACATATTAAACATGTTTATGTAGACAGATATGTGTGTATATATGACACTTTTAAGTATAATCTGTATTATTCAGATTTTCTCTACCACTTTCTTAAGCCTGTCTAATCCACAAAACAATAAATCAAGCCAAGATTTGTAGCATTTGCTTATTTCTGAGGTTCAAATGCTCAAATTGAAAATTGACCAGTTCTATCTATAGAGCTTACTCCTGGGAAGGGATCATAGAGATCATATAGGTCAGGAGTTCTTAACCTTTTTGTGTCTTAGATCCGCTTTTGCACTCTGGTGAATCCAGTGATGTCCTTTTCAGAATAAGGTCTTTAAATGTATAAAATAAAATTCAAGGGAAATTAATGACATTTATATGGTAATCAAAATATTTAAAAACAAATTATAGGGGGATGCAGCTAAGTGGATCCGTAGATAGAATGCCAGGCAAAGAGAAAGGTGATCTCGGGTTCCTGACTTCAAACGCTTCCTAGCTATGTCACTTAATTCCAATTGTCTCTCCTTTACCATTCTTCTGCCTTGAAACCATACTTAAAATCATTTCTAAGAAAGAAGGTAAAGGTTTTTTTAAAAAGTCACTGGACCTTAGGATAAGATTTCTTGATCTACTGTAATGCCTTCATTGTACAGATAAGAAAACTGGATTTCAGAGATGAGTAATAATTTACCCCAAGAGGTAGGGCTAGTTAGTAAGAAAATTAGAATTTCACCCCAGATTTCCAGATAGGTAAACCAGTGCCCTTTCCACTGCCCTCAACTGTAGTACTCATCCTTCTGAAATTACAATTCTCTCCTCCTAATTATACCCCATTGTACTAGGCAACATAATTTGTCCCTGTCCTAATGCTATACATTTTCAAAAGTTTTTTTTCAGCATATTATCATGCTCTTTCTTTGAGGTCCTCTAAGCAAGCTGTATGCATTTAGCAGCTTTAATCTTACCTCATAAATCAATCTCTCCAGACCCTTCGTTTGTTCTTCTCCAGGCTCAAATCTGTCAACAGCTTTTTCTGGTTTTTAGGTGCCCTGAAAAGAGTGTTCCAGATGTGGCCACACCAGTGCTTCATAGAGAAGACGGTCATCCCAAACACAGCTCCTTGTCATACTCTATAAAGGGGCTCTGGCCATATTCCCCCCAGGTACTAGTTACAGGTTTGCATTTATGTCAGAAAGATCATAGGATTTTAGAACTTGAAGTAAGTTCTGACCAGCATTAGTAGAGGGAATTCCTTATTCAGAGTTCCCTAGAGCAATGAAATCATAAGTCCAAAATAATAATCATCCTGATGATGATTAATAACAATAACAATATCTCTGACAAGTATTATCCCTATATTACTGAACTCACAGTCCAACCCATATCTCAGAAAATAATTCTTTACCTGTTTTTTGTAGGGGGGAGGGAGATAACACAGCATCATAGATGGAGAGCTAGATGGGACCTCACAAGTTATCCAGTCCAACTCCTTCATTTTACATAAGAAAAAACTGAGGTCCAAGAGATTGCCTTGCTCAAAGTCTTATTGGTAGCAAATAGCAGAACTGAAATACAAACCCTATTTCTCTAACTCCAAATCCAGTCCTCTCTCAGCTCTACACCTGGGAATAAGCTTTATTAATGCAATTTAACCCTGAGTTCCAGTCTCTTCCATTCAAAAAAAAAATTACTGAGCAACTACTCTGATCCTAGTACTATATTTGAGGGTGTTAAAATCACAACCCATGTAGAGCAAAAAAATGTGATTGAAAGGATATCTACAAACTATATAAACATTGTATCATGTTTTTGTGTCTTGTTGAGTAGTCATGTCTGATTCTTGTGTGTTTTCTTGGCAAGATGATGGAGTGGTTTACCATTTCCTTCTCCAACTCATTTAATGAGGAAATCAGGAAATGAGGTGAAGAAGGTTAAATGACTTGCCCAGGGTAACACAGTGCATATTCCAGGCAAGATTTCAACTCAGATACTTCTGATTCCAGGCCTAGCACACTGTCCACTGTATCACCCAGTTGCTTCATATCATGTCTACACGTATAATTTCCAGAATTATAGGTTTCCCTCCTTCTTGTTTCTCATGGAGAAATAAGGGAATCTTTATTTGTTTATATATACATTGGTTTTTTTTTCTTTGTTTATTTAACCTTTCTCCTCTGCCAGAGGAGACAACCTAGGCATGGAAGACTGGCAACCTTCAAAGATGAGGGATTCAACTGGAACCACTATGAAATTTGTATTGACTTTGGAACATCTGAGTAAGTATAGCCAATCAATCCATCAACATTTTTTTAAAGTCCGTATGTGTCTGTCACTGTGTGAAATAATGGAGACAGAAAAAGTGACAAAATACATTGCATACCCTCACAAAATTCAAGAGAAAAGAGCAGAAGTCACAGAACAAACCTAGGAGAACATCCATAAGGAAGAGAATTGGTTTAAGCCACTATCAAGTTCAGCCCAGTCTATTTACAAGGCTCAAATGGAGGCCAGATCCCAGAAGGACTAGTTTCCTTATCTGACCATCTCCAACCTAAAATATAACCTCAGAGGAATCTTTTTTAAAAAATATAAAAGTTTAAGAGAATACTAGCAAAGAGACTCCAGCAAGTGATCAAGAGGATCATCCACTATAATCAGGTGGGATTTATACCAGGAATGCAAGGATGGTTCAACATTAGGCCATCCACATAATTGACCATATCAACAAGCGAACCAACAAAAACCACATGATTATCTCAATAGATGCTGAAAAAGCCTTTGACAAAATACAACACACTTTCCTACTGAAAACACTAGAAAGTATAGGAATAGAAGGGCCTTTCCTAAAAATAATAAACAGCATATACCGAAAACCACCAACAAGCATCATATGCAATGGGGATAAATTAGAAGCCTTCCCAATAAGATCAGGAGTGAAACAAGGATGTCCATTGTTGCTTCTATTGTTTAACATTGTACTGGAAACACTAGCAGTAGCAATTAAAGAAGAAAAAAATATTGAAGGTATTAAAACAGGTAATGAGGAGACCAAGCTATCCACTTTTTGCAGATGATATGATAGTTTACTTAAAAAATCCTAGAGAATCAACTAAAAAGTTAGTGGAAATAATCAAGAACTTCAGCAAGGTTGAAGGATACAAAATAAATGTACATAAATCATCAGCATTTCTATATATTTCCAACAGATTGCAGAGCAAGAGATAGAAAGAGAAATTCATTTAAAATCACCCTAGACAATATAAAATACTTAGGAATCTATCTACCAAAACAGACACAGCAATTATACGAAAACAACTACAAAACACTTTCCAAACAATTAAAACTAGATCTAAACAATTGGAAAAATACTGAGTACTCATGGGTAGGATGAGATAACATAATAAAAATGACCATCCTACCCAAATTAATTTATTTATTTAGTGATATACCTATCAAACTACCAAAAAACTTTTTTACTGAATTAGAAAAAACTATAAAAAGTTCATTTGGAAAAACAAAAGATCAAGAATATCAAGGGAAATAATGAAAAAAAATATGAAGGCAGAGGGCCTAGCAGTACCAGACCTTAAACTGTACTATAAAGCAGTAGTCATCAAAACAATATTGGTACTGGGGAAGAGACAGAAGGGAGGATCAGTGGAATAGACTAGGTGTAAGCAACCTCAGCAAGACAGTCTATGATAAACCCAAAGAACGCAGCTTTGGGACAAAAACCCACTATTTGACAAAAACTGCTGGGAAAACTGGAAAACAGTATGGGAGAGACTGGATCTAAATCAACATCTCACACCCTATACCAAGATAAACTCAGAATGGGTGAATGACATGAATATAAAGAAGGAAACTATAAGTAAATTAGGTGAGCACAGAATAGTATACTTGTCAGATCTCTGGGAAAGGAAAGATTTTTAAAACCAAGCAAGAGTTAGAAAAAATTACAAAATGTAAAATAAATAATTTTAACTACATTAAACTAAAAAGGTTTTGTAAAGACAAAACCAATGCTGCCAAAATTAGAAGGCAAGCAACAAATTGCGAAAAATCTTTATAACAAAAAGCTCAGACAAAGGTCTAATTATTCAAATATATAAGGAGCTAAATCAATTGTACAAAAAATCAAGCCATTCCCCATTGATAAATGGGCAAGGGGCATGAATAGGCAATTTTCAGGTAAAGAAATCAAAACTATCAAGAAGCACATGAAAATGTGTTCTAAATCTCTAATAATTAGAGAAATGCAAATCAAAAGAACTCTGAGATATCACCTCATAACTAACAGATTGGCTAAAATGACAGCAGGGGAGAGTAATGAATGTTGAAGGGGATGCGGCAAAATTGGGACATTAATGCATTTCTGGAGGAGTTGTGAATTGATCCAACCATTCTGGATGGCAATTTGGAATTGTGCTCAAAGGGCTTTAAAAGACTATCTGCCTTTTGATCCAGCCATAGAATTGCTTGGTTTATACCTCAAAGAGATAATAAGGAAAAAGACTTGTACAAAAATATTTATAGCCATGCTCTTTGTGGTGGCAAAAAATTGGAAAATGAGAGAATGTCCTTCAATTGGGGAATGGCTGAAAAAATTGTGGTATCTGTTGGTGATGGAATACTATTGTGATCAAAGGAATAAAGAACTGGAGGAATTCCATGTGAAGTGGAATGACTGTGAAACAATTCCATGTGAATCCAGGGACTGATGCAAAGTGAAAGGAGCAGATTCAGGAGAACATTGTATATAGAGACTGATACACTGTGGTAAAATCGATTGTAATGGACTTCTCTACTAGCAGCAATGCAAGGATTCAGAGCAAGGCTGAGCGACTTATGAGAAAGAAAACTAGCCACATTCAGAGGAAGAACTGTGGGAGGAGAAACACAGAAGTAAAAAACTGCTTGAATACATGGGCTGACGGGGATATTATTGGGGATGTAGACACTAAATGATAACTCTAGTCCAACTATCAATAATATGGAATTAGGTCTTAATCAATGATACATGTAAAACCCAGTGGAATTGTGCATTGGCTAAGGGGGGTTAGAGGGATTTGGGAGAGAGGGAAAGAACATGAAATATGTATCTATGGCAAAATATTCAAAATAAAATTAAAAATAAATAAAAATAAATAAAAATGTAAAAACCTATTAAGCAAAAAAAAAAGAAAAAGAAAGAATCTACATCCCAAATCGTATCCACATCAACCCATGTGTTCAAACAGTTGTTTTTCTTCCGTGTTTCCACTGCCTGTGAAGTTTTATTATCCCCATTTTTCAGTTAGAAAAACTAAGGCTTTTAGGGAGGTTAAGTGACTTGCCCAGGGTCACATAGCTATTTTGTGTCGGAAGAAAGATTTCAACTCATTTTCTCATCATGACTCCAGGCCCAATATATCTATCTAATGTTGGGATGTCATGATGAGAAAATGAGTTGAAATGCCAACCACCTGCCTCAGTTTTCTAAATCTCAATTCTAATTTATATCATCTAAAGAATAAATCCTATTGCTCCCACTAAGAAATTCCTTTGTAAAAAGGACAGATAATATGGTGTGGTGTAAAACAGAAAATTTGGGGTCAAAAAACCTGATTTGAATCTGGATTCTACTCCTTATTTCCAATCTGTGCAGTCTTGGGCAAACTATTGATCTCTGAGTCTCAGTTTTTTCTTCCTATAAAATGAGACACTTAGACTAAGGTTACTCCTTTGTTCATCAGAACTTAGTTACTTAACTCACTGGTATCCTAAGAGGTTCAGCTCTTTGCTAAGCATCCTGTAAAAATGCTGCCCACTTATGCAAAATGAGTGACCACTTTCTGCCAGTATTCTGAAGATGGTCTGAGCTCTTCCTAAATGTGAGTAATAAAGAACTCCTGAGCCATCTTCCCTTTTTCCTTTTTTTTTCCTAACCTTTTTCTTCTATCTTAGAATTCATACTGTGTATTGGTTCCAAAGCAGAAGAGCAGTAAGGGCTAGACAAAAGGGGTTAAGTGACTTGCCTAGGGTCACACAGCTAGCAGGTATCTGAGGCCAGATTTGAACCCAGAACCTCCCATCTCTAGGTTTGGCTCTCATTGCAGTGAGACACCTAGCTGTCCTCATCTCCCCCTCTTCCTAAGGACAATGGATGAGGAAAAACATTTCAATTCTATTCAGTGTCTTTCCTCACTTTCTATATCCTCTCCCTACTAACTGTAACAATATTCCCTTTCTCCCTCTTCTCAGACATCAGCTGGTACTCTATACGTTTAGATACAGTGAGCCTCATCCTCTTGATGACTGCAGGCTATTAGTCACCTTTACTGGAGAACATAATGTAGCCATAGTTTTCAATAAAACCAGATTCCAGAGCTATGAATCTTGTGCTTTGAACATTTCCCTCCATTTTGACAGATGCACCAGCGATGAATCACAAATTGATGTTTTGGGTTCTATCCGTTGGCCATTAGCAAGAAGCTGGCTGCTATTAAGTTATTAACATTTAACTGCAGAATTATTGAAACATTTCATAAAGGTCTAAATACCTTCCATACAGGACTGACAGTTTATCAAAACTATATTTCACCATCGGCTATGTCGGATTTATTGTTCCTGTTTTTAAATGGATCGAGGCTTAACAGCACTGAAAACGTGATCTGAAAACTTCCTGGCCTACTTGCACACAGGTCTTTGTGTGTGAGTGGGGAGTGGGGGTGGGTCGATGTGTTACTTAATTGTTTTTCTAAGTCTTCTTGTCTCATGGGCTAGAGGCACCTCTGCATAGTGACCAGAAAGTTGGTTTTAGATTCACAAAAGCCTGAATTGGAATCTTGCCTCTGATATGACTGTGGACAAGTCACTGTAGGTCTTGGTCCCCAGATACTTCTTCACAAGGACTCCCAGTTATCACTTAGTTGGTAATCTGTTAATATCAGTGAAAGGAGTTTTCACTTAGGGAGTTCTAACTCACATACACATACACGGCAAAACACAGCAGGTAAGTTCACTACTCAAGGGCAATAAAGCTTTATGGGTCACTGAGAAGAACACTAGAGCTGGTGTCACAGGGCTGAGATCTGTGGCCTCCTTGCATGATCTTGGGGAAAATCATATAATTTCCTTGATCATCCTCACTTTCTTCATGTATGAAATGAGACGGTTCAAGTAAAGCCCCTTTTAGATTGTTTGTCAGGCCTAGCTAAATTAGATAGCACGAGGTCGGAATTAGAGATGGGGTCAGTCAGAAAGATGTGACAACAGAGAAAATTTTATTCGGTGATTATTAATATTAAGCAAGACAGAAGACAGAAAGTCAGGGCTGTTCACCAGAAGCATTTGTCACTGTCATGGAACATGTCTGGCACCAACTTAAACTTGAAGAGGATCCTAGATTTAGAGCTGGAAGGGCCCTTAGGGGCACCTAGGCCCACCCTCTCAATCTATCGTCCGTAATGCAAGGATATCAAAGAGAAGTTTTACATACTTGGCCATTTTGTCTGGGACCAATACTGACAGCAGTTGAGTTCAACATGCATTTACAAGTGCCTGATATAGAGATTTCTTAATGGTGAAAGAAAATCAAATTCTCAAGTCCTTGAAAGGAGGCACGGTTGGACAGCAAGGTATTAGGGAAAAAGTCTGCAAGTTTCAGTAGAATGCAGGCTCAGCATTTGAACTTCCATGAGAACTGTCCAAAAGTAGAATGAGTCTGGAGGGCAAGTTAGAACTATGCCCAAAGGGCTCTAAAAGAATGCACACCCTTTGATCCAGTAATACCACTACTAGGTCTGGATCCCAAAGAGATAAATGGGAAAGGATCTGTTTGTACAAAAATATTTATAACCGCTCTTTTTGTGGTGGCAAAGAACTGGAAACTAAAGGGATGTTCCCTCAATTTGGGGAATGGCTGAACAAATTGTGGTATATGATGGTGATGGCATAC
>NC_058136.1:2578845-2596887 GCF_016433145.1 Gracilinanus agilis | reverse complement strand
AATAGGTCTTGATCAATGACACATGTTAAAACCAGTGGAAATATGCACCAGCCATGGTGAGGGGAGCTTGGGGGGTGAAGGGGAAAGTAAGAGCAAGAATTATGTAACCATGTTAACTTTTCTAAAAAATAAATATTAATAAATGTTTAAAAAAAGAAAAAGAAAAGGGCTAATAGATGATAGCAATAGGAACATAGATAAGGAATAGAAATTGCTCAATTAAGATGGCAAAAGATAGGGTCTAAACCAGTGGTGGTCAAGCTTTTTAAAGAGGGAGCCAAAGGAAAGGAAATAATCATCTGTCAGTCTGTTTCTTTTTTTCTTTCTTTTTTCCTTTTTTTTTGGTATCCTCTCTTAGTTCTACCCCTTCTTCTTAAACTATTTCCTTTTAAACAAGTGGTTTGCTTTAATCCAGTAACCCTTGTCCCCTCCTCCCTTGATTAACTTCCCTTTATACCCCCCTCCCTTATTATTCCCCTCTTTTTATTTTTAAGGCCTAATGAATCCCTTCCCCCTTCTTCTCCCCTCCCTTTTTTGACCTCCTCACTCTCCTGCTCCTCTTGGTTTATCCCTTCTGACTTTCTCAGTAGGATTAGATTGAGTTTTATATCCTAATGGATAATATAGCTACTCTTCCCTCTCAGGGTTAATTACACTGAAAGTAAGGTTTAAATATTACCTCTTACTGCTTTCTTCCTCTCCTTCTTATAATAGTATTCATCCCTTCCCCTTCCCATGCCCTCTTTGTGTGTAATAGATTTATCCTATTTTTCTTATTCATTCAAGTTTCTCTTGGTGTCCTCTACTATTCACCCCCCTCTTTCCCACCCCAATATCATCTTAGACCAATTAGTATTCCAACCTCTCTCTATGAATAATTCTTCTGATTACTATAATAGTGAATACTATAATAGTAAGTAGAGTTCACTACAGAGAATTATACATAACATTTCTCCACATAGGAATACAAATAACTAGATCTTATTGAAGCCCTTAAAGAGGCAAATTTAAAAAATACGAGTTTTCTTTCTTTCCCTTCTGTTTCTTATTTACCTTTTTATGTTTCTCTTGATTTTTGTGGCTGGATATCGAACTTTCCATTTAGTCCTGGTCTTTTATGTGCAAATACTTGGAAATCTTCTATCTTGTTGAATGCCCAAACTTTCCCCTGGAAGTATATAGTCAGTTTTGATGGGTAAGTGATCCGTGGTTGTAGACCCAGTTCTCTTGCCTTTCTGAATATCATATTCCAAGCCTTGCGGTCTTTTAGTGTGGAGGCTGCCAGATCCTGTGTGATCCTGATTGGTACTCCTTGATATTTGAATTGTTTCTTTCTGGCTTCTTGTAAGATTTTTTCTTTTACTTTGAAGCTCTTGAATTTGGCTATTATATTCCTGGGCATTGTCTTTTCAGGGTCTAGTGTAGAGGGTGATCTATGGATCCTTTCAATGTCTATATTGCCCTCTTATGTAGAACTTCAGGGCAATTTTGCTGAATAATTTCTTTTAGTATGGAATCCAAATTTCTATTAATTTCTGCCTTTTCAGGAAGACCAATGATTCTCAAATTGTCTCTTCTAGCCCTGTTTTCTTGATCTGTCAATTTCTCATTGAGATATTTCATGTTTCCTTCTATTTTATCAGTCTTTTGACTTTGTTTTATTTGTTCTTGCTGTCTTGAGAGATCATTAGCTTCTAATTGCTCAATTCTAGCCTTTAGGGACTGGTTTTCAGTTATAATCTTTTGGTTTTCCTTTTCAATCTGGTCATTTCTGGTCTTCAATTGACTTGCCTCACTTTCCAATTGTGAAATTCTGCCTTTTAAACTGTTATTTTCTTGCCAGATCCCTTCCATCTTTCTCATCATCTCAGATTTGAATTCTTCAATAGCTTGTGACCAGTTTTCATTATTTTGGGAAGGTTTGGATGTGATGACTTGTTTGTTCTCCTCTGCTGTTTGCTCTGTTGTCTGGATTTTCTCAGTGTAAAAGTTGCCGAGTGTTACAGATTTCTTATTGATGATCTTTCTCTTTTGGGGTTCTTGTCTCTGGCTTGCCATTGTTAGCCCTGTGCCCTCTCAGGTTTATCCTCACACCCAGGGCCTGTTTGCACTCTCTAGGCTCCTGAAGTCTCAGGTCTAGTTGTTCTCAGGGTCAAGCCTCCTGGTGGTCCCCTTGCTTATTCCTCTGTCTGAGGCTCCTTTAACAGTTTCAGGGCGTTGTTTCCACAGTTGTGCACCCCTCTGCACTAGGTCCCCACTCAAGGTCTGCTCCTGTGCTCAGGATCCGAGTCTGCTCCTTTGCTCAGGATCCGTGGAAGCAAGAGCCTGCGCTTGCGCCAGCGCTCAGGGTCTGTGTTCAAAGTCTGCACGTTCTTTAGCCTCTTGGGGTCTTAAGTCTTTCTGCTCTCAGGAACAGGCCCTGGTAACCCCAGGTAGCTGCCAAGAACTTAATGGGTGCCCCAAGCTTGCTCTAGCTCTTCTGTCAGTCTGTTTTTAAGGCAACTTTTTTGAAGTTTTATTGTATTGTATCCTACTCGTTGTATTTGTCAGATTAGGAATAATGTCATGTGGCTGGATAGAACATTTCAGGGGGCCGCATCTGGCCTATGGGCTATAGTTTGCCCATCACTGCTCTAAACCAAAAATTATTATCTTATTATCTTGATTAATTGAGTTACCAGTTAAAATACATGTATATATTATATATGCTTACATTGTTCACATATAGTATACATATGATATATATACACATATATAATTGAAGACTTTTTAATATATCCATTTTAACACAGTAAAAGAGGAAATGGACTTTTTCTTTCAGTCTGATAAACAATCATGCAGAAAAATTAAAGCACTTTATTTATGATAGGGAAAATTTAAAACTCTTCAGAACATTCTGAAAATAGATTTATTCTCTTATACAGAGAAACCATTCATTTCTCAGGCAGAAAAAACCCAGGTAGTTCCCCTAAGTAGGTTTTAGATTTAAAGCCAACAGTTACTTTATGGAAAGATGACAGATAAAGTATCTTATTCAAAAACCTAGAGGGCAGTTAGGTGGCTCAATAGATTGAGAGCCAGGCCCAGACACTGGAGGTCCTGGGTTCAAATCTGACCTCAGACATTTCCTCACTGTATGACCCTAGGCAAGTCACTTAATCTCCATCGCCTACTTTTCTACTTTGGAACCAATACACAATACTGATTCTAAGATAGAAGAGAAGGGTTTAAAAAAACACACCAAATTTACAATGTCCTTATAGAATATAGAATCAGTAAAAACCTGACTTAGAATTTCTAATTAACTAGAATTTATTATTATATACTTAATTTTTATTATTTAGAAAACATTTTAAAATCACCTTAAATAAGATTTATCCTACAAAGGTAAGTACTCCCTTGGAGTTTATCCTGAGGTCAGTACAGATTCAGTCCAGTCTTCAACATCTAAAGTCCTGGATAATGATGTTCAGGATGATGACACTGAGCCAGGACAAGATTTTCAAGTAATGAGATTCATTTTTGTTCAGAACTCTAAAGTTGTAAAATATACTAATGCAATCCTCAGAATCAAAGAAATTGACAAAGAAGAGACCTCTGTGGCTATCAGTCCAACCTAAAGTCAAAAAGAATTTCTACTATGACAAGAGTTGACAGGTGCTTGTCTGGTTTTTGCTTGAAGATCTTTAAAGAAGGGAAATTTACCTCTTTAGGCAGATCATTTCACCTGGGCATCTCTAATTGTTGGAAAGTTTCTCCTAACATCAAGTCTCTGCAAATTTTCCTAAGTAGAGGTTCTTCACTATGTTACAATGTGAGTTTATAAGCTATTTAATTTGGAAATTAAAATAGCTATGACATTCCATTCTAGAATTTAAAACTGAAATATGACTGTTACATAATCATAGACTTAAGAGATGAAAGGAATATCTAGTCTAATGGTGTCAAAGTCAAATAGAAATGAATCACCACCAGTAGCATATTGACTTAAAAAACCATAAATTAACATTGTGTTGTTTTATTTATTTTTGTTGAACATTTCTCAATCTTAATCTAGTTCAGGCTGCACTTGAGAGTTTTACACAATAGAATGGTAGGCTGAATTTAGCACTTCTTTAATCCCCTCATTTTATAAGTGAGAAAATTAAGCCCAGAGCAATTAATCAATTTATTCATGTTCAGATACTAGTTACTAGACTTGAGTTTTGATCTCTCAACTCCTGGTTCAGTGTTGTTGTTGTTGTTGTTGTTTTTAACCAAGTTAAATCATTAGACCATGCCTTGGTTTCTTAAAACACCAAGTTAGTAGAATACAGAGATCAATGCAAGTTTTCCCCTATAAAAGCACATAATTTAAAAACCCAAGTATTTTAATGAGAACAACATGTAATCAGCAATAATCTGGATACCCTCTTGGAATTCAAAGTCTGTCCAAAAAGGAGCAAGCAACTAGATCTACAAGCAGATAGGACTACTTGACAAAGTTATCCAATAAAAATACCTGCTTCTTTGAGTCTGCTCCTCCTGATGTTTCAGTCTATAAAGATGAAATGTGATAGCTCACTTTCATTTGAGAATACTTTGATTATTTCATTATTTCAATAGTTAACAGTGTTTTTCTTACAAGGTCATATGATATTTTTAAAATTTGCCAAAGATATATTTAAGTTTAGTGCTACCTCAGGATCATAGGATCATAATAGATTTAGAGCTGGAAGAGACCTAGAAGTCTTTCAAGCTTCTTCATTTTATGGATGAGGAAACTGGGGCCCCAAATGGTAAAAATAACTTGGCCAAGATCTCCCAGAGAGTATTTGAACCCACACTAGCAGGGCTCAAATCAAGTACTCTATTTCACTGTAACTACATTGCTCCTAATATCCTAAAAAAGAATAACAACAATAACACAATGAAATAAGCCTTGATGGAGAGTATGTTTATATGTAACCATTTGAAGAACTGAAAAAAATTAATGTTGGATTGAATTATTTATTATATGAATCCAACCATTGCCTCAGACTCCTTGAAGGTCAGGTAGTTTCTGAAGAATGTTACTGAGTAAGGTAATTACTCATAGGTATAATGCTCTTAGTCTTTGCTCCAGGTCTTTGGTGAAAATGGAGGCCACACCATTAGACCTATCATTTATTATCGGGTGACATAACCCTTATAATTAAATATCTAGCTCAGAGATTTGCCTCAATCGGCTCTTTGTTAATTTCTGGCAGCTATAGAAACAACCTTAAAAAATAAATTAGAGGCCCACTGAAAATTTTTAAAGTAATTTTTAAAACAACAGGTTTGGAGGTTATAGGATCATATATTTAGGGATGCAAAGAACTTGAGATCATCTAAGCCAACTCCTTTATTTTAGAGATGATGGGACTAAGGCTCATTAAGTGACTTGTCCAAGGTCACAGAGACTTGTGAGTGGCAGAGTCAGGATTTCAACCTAAGTCTTTTAGACTTTACATCTTGTTCTTTTCCCACTGCATAATGCAGAGGTGAATTGAGATTCAGTTGTGCTGAGAACTTAATATATATGTCTAATACCTAAGAAGACTAACAAGAGCTCATTTTCATTAAGAAGGCTAGTAAAGAAAGTAAAAATTATTTATACTGGAGTGTACCTTTGGATGAAGAAATTTGTATATGATAGTTATCCACCTGTAAAAAAATCTTGCCATTACCTTCCTGAATTTTCAAGGCTTAATAGTCAAGCAGTTAATAAGTATTTATTAATTGCCTAACAGCTGCCAGGTACTGTGTTAAAGGCTGGGGATACAAAAAGAGGCATAAGAGTGTGACTGCCCTCAGAGAGCTCCTAATCAAATAGGGGATACCATAAGGCAGTGGTTCCCAAACTTTTTTGGCCTACCGCCCCCTTTCCAGAAAAAAATATTACTTAGCGCCCCCTGGAAATTATGAAACTATTTATTGAACTCAGAATAGAATGTAATACAAAAAAAAGTGTGGCTATCAACAATCCCCTGGATCGCTGCAGCACCCACCAGGGGGCAGTAGCCCCCACTTTGGGAATCACTGCCATAAGCAAACAAATCTGTATGAAAGCACCATATACAGAGCAAATAGGATATAATTAAGAGAGGGAAGGCACATCAGTAGCAACCATTACTAGGATGCCTATTTGGGAAATTACAAAAGAGCTTTCAGTTGGTATGTTCCCCAACTGGTAAGTAAATAACTGAGAGTTACCTGCCTGGCCCTGCAACTTCTGGGTACCAACGATTCCAAGCTGAAGGAGTTGTGTGGGTTGTTTTAATGATATGCCAAAGGAGTTGAGTTTCCCATTCTATTTCTATCTATATTACATTTGCTACCAGTGGCAAAAGGTAATTATCCCCCAACCATCCAGGAAGCTCGTTTCTGCCATAAGTTGACTTTGGACTTAGCTCTTGGACTCCCTTATCTTCTTTGTTCCCTGGACTTCTGCTGCAAATGGGAAAAATCCTTTCTACAAAATAAAGCTTACAAAATACTTTGATTTCCAAAGATATGTTATATTGAAATAGAATAACATGCTGAATATTATTTCAATATTATTGGAATTATTTTAGCTAGAGAGTCTAAATCTAGAGCACATTTTGTATAGTTAACAATAGGATAATTCAGAATTCAATCTCAACCCCTTCCTCTTTAAGGAAGAAAAGATTCCCAAATACTAAACAGGCTTGAGGGATGGGTGGAAAAAACAAAAATCAGTATCTCAGATGCTAAATGTTGTGTTCTCTGGAAGAGTGTGCGTGTGTGTGTGTGTGTGTGTGTGTGTGTGTGTGTGTGTGTGTGTGTGGTTGGGAGAGTGGGGGAGTGTGAGTAGGGACAGGTATTGAATCAAGGATGAGAATAGGTCATAGACATGATATGAACTTAGAGAGATCATTGGCCTTGCTAAGGAGGATGGAGACATTAAATCTTGGGCTCTTACCCTCCTTGAGCTTCATTTTCTGCATCTATAAAATAAAAAATTTAGAACAGATGACCTCTAACATTCCTTTCTATTTCCTATCTACATGCCTATGATTCTATTGCCAAAGGATGAGAATAACTACCAACCTATATCATCTACTTTCTCATCTTTTAAAAAACCTTTATCAAAATAATCTATACACATTTCAAAGGCATGCTTAATAAAGGTTTAAGAAAGGAAGAGGTAGGCTTTCATAAATAATATTCCATAGCAGACCATATCTTTAGAGTCACAGAATTGCCTGGAAAGTATAAAGAATAGAAAACCCCATTGTGTTTGATTATTCATTAACTTTTCACTTCTGGTTTCAGTTCTTTATTTGAAAACAAGAGGGTTGGACTAGATAACTCCAAAGTCCTTTCTAGCTCTAAATCTACAATCCAATGAGCTTATTTTTTTAAAAATGGATTTAGTATAACAAAATGCTGTCTTAAAGGCTCTCTACAACAAGGTGTTTCCTGTATATGATAAAAATTTTAAATGTAATAAAATTGATTATTAATATTAAAGAATGCATAAAACAAGAATATATGTATATGTATATGTACACATACCCCCACACACACAAGCCAAAAGTGTTTGCCACTGTCAGAAAGGCTCTTCTGAATGGAGTACCATCTGAAGAGGAATGCCTTGTGAACTAAGGCACTGTGGATGACCCTGTTTTAGGATGCTATTGTATTGATTGGATCAGTCTTTAGAACACTGTAGAACCATCTAAATAAGAGTCATAATCATTTAAGAGTTTGGCTTAACCCTTTGGCAGCTTTTGTGATTTTGTATCTATGTGATCCTGGATCTCAGCTTCTTCATGTGTAAATTGAGGGTGTTGAACTCAATGGTCTCTATGACTATGATCTCATGATCAGTCAATAAGCATTTAATAAGTTCCTTCTATGTGTCAAGCAATGCACTAGGCACTCATGATACCAAAAAAAATAAAAATAAAAACAGCCCTTGCTTTCAGGGGATTTATATCTGAAGACCAAAGAATTTAGACCTTCAGTGTTTATTACCAAGTACCCAAATTCTTATGGAGATATTCTGTTCAACGGTTTAGAAGTCAATTGCTTTGGTGACAGAAAAGCCTGAGAAAAGAACTAAGGGGTAATCTTAGAAATGTGCACTAAGAGTTTAATCACACTTCCGGTTAAGATGGCGGCAGAGTAAGGAGCAGCAGCTCGATCTCTCCTAACCGAAGCATACAGGACTCCTCAAGGGGACATAAAAATGAATCCAGACGAATGAAGGAACCCCACAACAGGGCGCAGCATTGAAGGTACGCGGAATTGGGGCATTTCCACGCTATAAAGGGGTGAAACAGCTCTCACTAAAACGCGAGAGGAAGAAGTCCCTCCCCCACCCCCCACACCACACACAGTGCCAAAGCCAACGCACAAGAGTGAAAGCAGGAGTGGGGCAACCAGTAAGTCACTGGCAGCTCCAGGGCTTGTACCTGAGAGCTGCAAGACGTAGGACCCCAAGTGGCTAAAGAACGAGCACGGACTTTCCTGAGCGTCTGCTCGGGTGAAGACATTGTCCTAGGCACGACAAAGATCTCGAGCACACAGACTTTCCCGACAGTCTACGCGGGTGAAGACATTGCCCTAGGAGCAGACAAAGATCCTGAGCGCACTGACTTTCCCGAAAACAACTACAAAACACTTTCCAAACAAATAAAACTGGATCTCAACAATTGGAAAGCCATTAATTGTTCATGGGTAGGATGAGCTAACATAACAAAAATGACCATTCTACCCAAATTAATTTATCTATTTAGCGCCATAACTATCAAACTACCAAAAAACTTCTTTACTGAATTAGGAAAAACTATAACAAACTTCATATGGAATAACAAAAGATCAAGAATATCAAGGGAAATAATGGGAAAAAATGTGAAGGAAGGGGGCCTAGCAGTACCAGATATTAAACTATACTATAAAGCAGCAGTCATCAAAACAATATGGTACTGGCTAAGAGACAGAGAGGAGGATCAGTGGAATAGACTTGGGGTAAATGACATCAGCAAGACAGCGTATGATAAACCCAAAGAGCCCAACTTTTGGGACATGAATCCACTATTTGACAAAAACTGCTGGGAAATTTGGAAAACAATATGGGAGAGATTAGGTCTAGATCAATATCTCACACCCTACACCAAGATAAATTCAGAATGGGTGAATGACTTGAATATAAAGAGGGAAACTATAAATAAGTTAAGTGAACACAAAATAGTATACCTGTCAGATCTCTGGGAAAGGAAAGATTTTAAAACCAAGCAAGAGTTAGAGAAAATTACAAAATGTAAATTAAATGGTTTTGATTATATTAAGCTAAAAAGCTTTTGTACAAATAAAAACAATGTAGTCAAAATCAGAAGGGAAACAACAAATTGGGAAAAAATCTTTATAACAAAAACCTCTGACAGGGGTCTAATTACTCAAATATACAAGGAGTTAAATCAATTGTATAAAAAATCAAGCCATTCCCCAATTGATAAATGGGCAAGAGATATGAATAGGCAATATTCAGGTAAAGAAATAAAAAGTATCAATAAGCACATGAGAAAGTGTTCTAAATCTCTAATAATTAGAGAAATGCAAATCAAAACAACTCTGAGGTTTCACCTCACACCCAGCAGATTGGCTAAAATGAAAGAAGGGGAGAGTAATGAATGTTGGAGGGGATGTGGCAAAACTGGGACATTAATGCATTGCTGGTGGAGTTGTGAACTGATCCAACCATTCTGGCTGGCAATTTGGAACTATGCTCAAAGGGCTATAAAAGACTGCCTGCCCTTTGATCCAGCTATACCACTGTTGGGTTTGTACCCCAAAGAGATCATAGATAAACAGACCTGTACGAAAATATTTATAGCTGCACTTTTTGTGGTGGCAAAGAACTGGAAAAGGAGGGTATGTCCTTCAATTGGGGAATGGCTGAACAAACTGGTATATGCTGGTGATGGAATACTATTGCGCTCAAAGGAATAATAAACTGGAGGAATTCCGTGTGAACTGGAAAGACCTCCAGGAACTGATGCAGAGTGAAAGGAGCAGAACCAGAAGAACATTGTACACAGAAACTGATATACTATGGTAAAATTCAAATACAATGGACTTCTGTACCAGCAGAAAGCAATGACCCAGGACAGCTCTGAGGGATTTATGGTAAAGAACGCTACCCACATTCAGAGGAAGAACTACAGGAGAGGAAACATGTAAGAAAAACAAATGCTTGAAAGCATGGGCTGAGGAGGACATGATTGGAGATGTGGACTCGAAACTACCACACCAATGCAACTATCAATAATTTGGGAAATAGGTTTTGAACAAGGACACATGTTAAAACCAGTGGAAATGTGCATCGGCTATGGGTGGGGGGACAGCGCAGGGTGAAGGGGAAAGTAGGAGCTTGAATCATGTAACCATGTTAAAAATGAATATTAATAAATGATTTAAAAAAAAAGAAATGTGCACTAAACTTAGGTATTTACTTGTATTTATATTTTAGTTTTCTGACCAAAGAGGTAGGAATCTAAAGAGGAAAAATCAAAGCAGTAGGGTACACAGAACCCCAGTACTGCTTTATTTGCTACTAAACAGACTTGGATATACTGTATATTAAAGTATATTCTCCCAAGTAGCCAAATAAAGTAAAAGTGTGATATGGTATCATTAGCATCTGGGACAGGCATTATTTTTTGTCTTGTGTGAAGTTGATAGTGCACATATACTGTAGTGCTTCAGTTGTTTTTTCCCCTAGTATTAGCAATGTGTTTGTCCTCAGTCGATCAATGCTTTTGTCAAATCTTTCTTGTAATCTCCAAGAGAAACAGGCTGCCTAGAGTGGAGGTGGGTTCCTCTCCTCACTGGAAATCCTCAAAGAGAGGCTGAACAATCACTTGTGGGATATGATATAAAGGGAAAGGACATGACAATTAATTGTATTATGGTTCTTCTCATCACTCCTCTAGCTTCCCAGGCCAAAGCATCCTTCCCTAGACACCAATGCCTTATGTAACCCTCCACAGAATGTAAGCTCCTTGAGGAAAGCAGATGCCTAGATCTTGTTTACATTTTTATTCTCATTGCTTAGCGCACAGGGCCTGGGACATAGTAAACAGTTAATATTTTTTACTCATTCATTCATTCATTCATTCATTCATTCATGGAATCCTTGTTTAAGCACAGGCTGGTCTAAATAACCATAAGATTTCTTCCAACTCTGAGACACTTGGATTCTATGAAGAAAGAAGGTGAAGGTGGCCTCTGTCAAATTTCTCATAGATTTATTAACCTTATTAAAATGCTTTAGTACATTCACCTTAACATATGCCTAAGGATAGGGTTTGGGACAAAAAATCAATATTATCTATAACTAATGCAGAAGGTCATTTTGATTGGAGGTTACTGCTAAAGATGTTCTTCCTCTTCCAAAGCAAAGAGGAAAAAAAACCTTACATGTGTAAAACCACAGTTTTCTCATTTTCCTCATAATCTCAATAAAGTTTATATTGTTATCATGTCACCCATTCTCTCCTACAGAATACTCACTTGTCTCAGCAAGTTTTCTCGGCCTTCATTAAAACTCAAGTTAACTCCAGCCTTCTGCTACGTACTTCTCCCCAGGGCACACTTATGTTCACGCTCTCTGTCTAAACTCTCTGAGCAAGAAGTAGTTCTTTCTTCTGAACAATATGTCACAGGTGCTTTATAAAGAAGGAGTACTATATGATAAAGCAGCATAAAGGCAGGTGTGATACAGCATTAAAACAAATCCATTAGGGAGTGATTATTTGTATTAAAGAAAGATTCTTCCTGTATTGAACTTGCTTTTACAACAATGGTAATCATTTACAGATCAATAGTTACCAAAGTTGGACGGGAATAGGAGGATAGGAATTGGGGACTTAGGAGGGACAGAAGCAGGGTTCATAACTAAAGTCTTAGAAATCATCACTTTTTGAAGATTATCAGAAATTAAGACAATGAATTTCTGTTATAATGTAGAGAAAACGTTTCCATTTGCCAGAGTGCTTTATCCAACTTTAGTGGGCATTTATTACACAAAACTAAAGTGTATCTGGAAGCAGCTAGGGGGCTTAGAGGATAGAGTGCTGGGCCTGGGTGCAGAAAGAACTGTGGACAAGTTACTTAACCTCAGATTCCTCAACTGTAAAATGGGGATAATAATATCTGGGGCAGTCATGTAATCTGTTTGCCTTAATCCCCTGGAGAAGAATCTTTATCTAAGAAAACATTGTAGACAGTTTGATCTAAGGGGTCACAAAGGGCTGGTCATGACTCAACAACAAAAAGCATACCTGCACATTTCCATTCACTAGCACAGGAATGGGCAATCTTTCTAAACTAATAAGTCAAACTACATAAAGATTAAAAATAAATGCTCAAAGTACCAGTATAAGAATCACCATCTGCACAACTAAAAAATTATAACTCACTGATAATATTGGTATAATGATATATTAATAACATTATAACACTATATCCATAGATATTATTTGATAACATTTAAATTTAATGAGATTATTGCTTCTGCAATATTTTCATTTATCTCTTGGTTTATAGTGTAACTCTTTCAAGCCTTTTTCCCTACATGCTTCTCATTCCCTCAACTATCTCTCTTTCATCTTTGTCTTGTATTCAGAAGGCACAACTACCATTCCTCCACCCTCACACTTAGTAAAATGAGCATAAAGGAGAAACTGAACGACTCCTCAAAGAATGTGATAAAGAAGAGATGCTCATGGTTCCCAATAATCTTAGCAGCACCTTTCCTTTGTCCAAAATCTTTCAAAATTACTGTTTTGTTTTAAGTTATGCCTATTTGGAGAATGACAAAATATATGGCTTGCAAGCTATTAAAATTCATTAAACATTATTATTAAGTACCTAATGGACAATGCATTGTGTTGAGAAGGAAATATATAGTAAAAAAATTTTAATGGTCATTATCCTTAAGGAGCATATAATCTAAAAGTTATTCTGTTGTTCATATTTGTACCACCACTTCTCAATCAAACAATAGATTATTTATTGAATGCCTACAACTCCATGGCAGATGCTACTAGATTTCTGATATGTGTGTGTGTGA
Organism: Gracilinanus agilis; assembly: GCF_016433145.1. Taxonomy (NCBI): domain Eukaryota; kingdom Metazoa; phylum Chordata; class Mammalia; order Didelphimorphia; family Didelphidae; genus Gracilinanus; species Gracilinanus agilis. The sequence continues at coordinate 2,583,782 of NC_058136.1, read as the reverse complement.
GTGTGTGTGTGTGTGTGTGTGTGTGTGTGTGTGTGTGTGTGAGAGAGAGAGAGAGAGAGAGAGAGAGAGAGAGAGAGAGAGAGAGAGAGAGAAAGATAGTGCTGGGAATGGGGTAATGTGGAGATACAAAAAAGTATGAGACTGAGCTTTTCCTCAGGGACTTTATAATTTGGTTAAGGAGATAAGACAATGAATATATAATTAGAAAATTGCTTAAGAACAAAGAACAAATAATTAGGTATTAAATGTTATAGTATAAGGATATATTTACACTACAGAAATTCAGTGAGTGGCTTGGGAAGGAATCATGAAGTATCTACTCAACCCTTGGCAACTTAGTAAGATTTCGATGGGGGAGGGGGTCTTGAAGGGAAAGAAAAGGGATGGGATTCCAGGAAGGGGAACAGCTGAACCACGTCATGTAACTAGAATGAGAATGATATACTGGGGNGAGAGAGAGAGAGAGAGAGAGAGAGAGAGAGAGAGAGAGAGAGAGAGAAAGATAGTGCTGGGAATGGGGTAATGTGGAGATACAAAAAAGTATGAGACTGAGCTTTTCCTCAGGGACTTTATAATTTGGTTAAGGAGATAAGACAATGAATATATAATTAGAAAATTGCTTAAGAACAAAGAACAAATAATTAGGTATTAAATGTTATAGTATAAGGATATATTTACACTACAGAAATTCAGTGAGTGGCTTGGGAAGGAATCATGAAGTATCTACTCAACCCTTGGCAACTTAGTAAGATTTCGATGGGGGAGGGGGTCTTGAAGGGAAAGAAAAGGGATGGGATTCCAGGAAGGGGAACAGCTGAACCACGTCATGTAACTAGAATGAGAATGATATACTGGGGACACAGGGAAGAAACTAGCCTGATGAAAGGGAAGAGTTCAAATTGAGGAGTAGTGTAAAATGGAAACATATTCTATCAAGGTTTCAGGATATCACTTACAATTTGAATTCCAGTAGTCAGCTTGAGAACTCGAGTAGGGTGTATCCTGCATAGGCAATATGCTTAAAATATTAGTTTTATCTCATAAGGGTTCCTTCATATGTGGAGCTGATGAAAGGCTGAGAAAATGGGAAGTATTTATTTTGTCACTTAGAGCCCAATCCATGATATCAGAGACAAGCATTGTCACTTGCCAATTTTACATTACACAGAGCACCCTGGTGACATCTAACTAGAAGAATATAATCATCTTAAAAAATGAGACTTCTATGTTTAGCTCACTTTAAAGAAAACTGCTTTCCATGTCAGTTCTACATCCTCTCCAAGATTCTAAAAATCGTATATTCTCTCCTTCCATAGCTTGCCACTGTCCTTTAGGGGGACAGATGCTTTGCAGTGATATACACAGTTCTTAAGACTACTTTAAATGTAATTCAGATTATATGACTTTATATATACTCTTGACAGAAATGTTAGCCAGTGCCTTTTTGATTATGCTCTCATGTCAGTAATATAACATGTCTCATTTTTATGGCGATACTCCCTTAAAGAAATTTAAATTATAGTAGTATGTTCAGTAAATAACTGTTAAAAAAAAAGAAAAGAGAATAATTCTAAGAAATCACCATTCAAACTACTCAAAAATTTCCTTTTCATTAGGTTATCATATTGAGCTCAGAGTAAAATGAACTCGTGAATTATTTCTAACAGATATACAGTAATGACTTCAACTAGTTCTTCTCTGATGTCTCATCATGGCTTAAAGATGATCAGGGGTTCTTGAAAGTTATGCTAGTGGAATGTGAACTCTAGCAGATCTCTTCACCAAACTGAGAAAGCTTCAGTACAAGGCTAGATGACAGGTAAAATGTTTGTTGTTTAAAGATCAGCCCAGCTAAGTTTGGGAAGGTTAGCCACCAGGTGATGATTTTATTTTTATTTTGTAGTTACAGCAATTCACCATCCTACACTGAGCAAGGCTGTAATCTGTGTCAGTTAAAGAAGTCCCCACAGCCAGGAAGCCAGAGTTCTTTGAAGTGCTTTAGTATGTGTAAATAACAATGAAAGAGTTCTAACATCCTGAGAGATCTTTGAGTTTCATCGCATGGACTGTTATTTCCGCTGGAGACATAATGGATACAACACTGGGCCTGGAATCAGGAAGAACTAAGTTCAAATTTAGCTTTATTTACTAGCTATGTGATTCTGGGTAAGTCCCTTATGCTTTGTTTGCTTCAGTTTCCTCAACTGTTAAAATATCAATGATAACATTTCTACTTTCCAGAGTTGTTAAGAGGATCAAATGAGAAAATATTTCTCAAAGTACATAAGAGCTAGATAAATGCTTATTCCCTTTTCCCTTCCATTCTCTTCTAAATAAGGGCTTATGTCCAACAGATTCACTTTATCCCACTGAAAGGCTCAAAAACTGGGATTATTCTCAGCCTTCCCATCATCTACATCTGTTGAAGAAAAAACAACATAAGTTTGAATCAGAGATATGTACATTTGTTTTTGGAACCACTGTCTGAAGGCAGAAGTATATCATTAGGTTGCAGCAGGCAATAAGGGACAAAGATTAGAAACCAGGCCCCAGTCTATGAACAGAATACCAGTTGTCTATAAAAACAGCTGGATGGAAAAGACAATGTCTTCTATACCTTCTTCCGAATCACTCTACAGATGTTGTTCTTGTCACTTCCCTGCTTACAATACTCTGGTTCTCCATCTCTATTCTGATCTCCCAATACTAACATAGCCTCCAAAGTTCTACATTAGGTGGGACCACTCTACTGCTTGTTTTAGCCCAATGGACATTATCTAGTACAGCTAAGATTGTTCTTCTGAATCTCTCCTATAGTACCAGGAGGGATCCTCCTACCTCATGCACAGACCACATCCTCCCTTTAACCTGCAACTCAACACTTACTTTCTCTAGGAAGTTTTCCTGATTCACTGGGGAAATGAGACTCTAAGTCAATACACAGCTAAACAGCTAAATACAATAATCACATGAGTGCCCAATATAGCAGCAGATCCGAGACAACACTGGTGAGTTAGAGAATAAGGTTAAATAGTATGCTCCTTGATGGCAACGCTCCATGTATTTTCTAGTACCTAACCATGTTCTATATATAGTATGCAAATGTTGTATATGCTAGGAACAAGGAGAGGAAATCATTTTTTAAGGAGCAAGGGACTCAGAAGAGTTTTTATAGAAGGACTAGGTATGGAATATATATTCTCAGATTCAACTGACATGTTGGTCTGTTAAACTGATTTGTTTCTTGACCTTTTTTGCTATAGAGGCTCTCTGTGGAAGGAAAGATGGATATATTTTGAAATGAGGGTGATGTAAAAAAAAGATAATAAAACTTTTTTAAAAAAGGCATATGGAGCTATAAAAGCCCTCTAGGTGCTTAATTAGTGCCTGTTGACTCATGTGTTTAAAAAATATCTACCTCAGCTATGTGTGATTTAATAGGCATCAGAGTAAACCAACAAAAACAAAACACTGTGATCTTACCATGTATACCAATGGGTCTTAGCTTGCTACCTTGCTCCTTTTTCTAAAACTCCCATTGATAACCACTCACAATCAGAGAATGCTCTAAATTTCTCAAAGCTCTTTCCTTACAATAAACACATGAAATAGCAGTACAAGGATTATCATCTTCTTTATGGATCAACTTGCCCATGACCATTTAAAATTTTGATCGAGAATTTAACCCCAGGCTTTTGAGTGAGAATTTAACCCCAGGCTTTTTAACTTCAAGTTCAAGCCTCATTAAATGATAATACAATGTATATTTTCTGCCAAGTTTGAAAACTGTGACAATTATCTATAAGTACCTGTTGGAGAAGATCAATAGAAAGAAACACCCATCATAATCAAATCCCCAATAGCAAGAGATGGCGAAGTATGCAGATTACTGGTTTGTAAAGCACTGAACATAAATTTATCATAAACAATTTAAACAGCAAAGCCTGCTGATCACTAAACTATCATAAAACTTCATGTATGTTACCTCCCAATTTAAAAAAATATATAATGTATATTTTACATAAGTTGTATATCTACACATATTTTTAATGATTATCTAGTATTCTATCATGTTAATAGCTAAGTGGTGCAGTGGATAGAGCACTAGACCTAAAAGTCAGGTTAAATTTGGACTCCCTCAGATACTTCCTGGCTGAGTACCTCTGACAATTCACTTAATTTCTCTCTGCTTCAATTTCCTTATTTGTAAAATAGGGATAATAACACTATCTAGGTTTTAGGATTGTTGTGAGGATAAAACGAGATATTTGTAAAGTACTTTACTAACCTCAGCTATATAAACACCAGCTACTTCTACTTCTCCCTCTAATATGATGATGCTGTTAACATACCATGAATTGTTAATGTTCCCTTATTGTGGGACAAATGGCATATTCTACCCCCCCCACCACCTTTTTTTCTTTCAAAAATAGCATTTCTAAGGAGCAGCTGGATAGCTCAGTGGATTGGGAACCAGGCCCAGAGACAGGAGGTCCTAGGTTCAAATCTCAGACACTTCCTCACTGTGTGTCTCTGGACAAGTTACTTAACCACCATTGCCTAGCCCTTACCACTCTTCTGCCTTAGAATCAATACATAAGGGTTTAAAAAAAAGCATTACTATGAACAATTGTACAAATAATTTTCCCTTTTATTTCACAAAGCTATAGAATATGAAAAAGCTGAAAAGGTCTTAGAGATCATCTAGAATCCCTTCCTCATTTGTAGGTTTATAGTCTCAAAAGTAGAATTATCATTTCTAAGGTAAGAAAAAGCAAATGATTTATTAGTCCTTATAAGCATCCTAAAAAACACAAAGTATATTTGATTTAGGAACGAATCAGCTAGAACATGTATGATTTTAGTAATGTCACAGTGAATAAGAAGTAAAGTCAAAGAGATAATGCCAACACAGTTACAACCAGAACAATCTTAAA
>NC_058136.1:2558286-2578345 GCF_016433145.1 Gracilinanus agilis | reverse complement strand
CTTGGGCAGTGATATGAAAGCTGGAAAGAGGGAACAATTGGAGGGGGGACAAATAGACTGTAATGAGTTCTATTTGGGGCATGTTGAATGTGAGGTAGCTATGGTACAGCCAGTTTGAGAGGTCCAATAAGCTTTTGGTGATGTGTAACTATGGCTCAAGTGAAAGACTAAGGTTGGATATGAAGATTTGGAAATAATCTACACAGATGATAATTGAGCCCATAGCATCAGATCACCAAATGAGCTAGTATAGAGCAGTGATATCAAACTCAATGAAACTAGGGTCACTGAACCATATATAAGAATCCCCCTGGGCCACATATTGACTTAGAAAACCACAGATATATTTTTATTTATTTTAAAAATATTTCCCAACTAAGTTATAACCTTGTTCTGCCCATTTGAGCAGTGTGGTCCCCTTACTGCTATGGGCACCTCTGTTGTAAACAAAGAAGATGGAGGCTCAGAGCAGAGTTTGGAGAGATACCAATGATTAATGGGTATGAAATGGAATAAGATCCCAACTAGAAAAGGTCAGACAGATAAGAGGAGAACCAGGAGAGAGCAATGTCACAAAAACCAAGAGAAGAGGGTAACTGGGTGGCTCAGTGGATTGAGAGCCAGCCTAGAGATGGGAGGTCCTAGGTTCAAATATGGCCTCAGACACTTCCTCACTGTGTGACCCTGGGCAAGTCACTTAACCCCTAGCCCTTACCATTCTTCTGCCTTGGAACCAATACACAGTATTGATTCTAAGAGAGAAGGTAAGAGTTTAAAAAAGAGAGAGAGAACAGAGAATATAAGAAGAGACAGCTATAAAGTGTCAAAAGTTGCATAAAAATTAAGAAATATTAGGACTAAGAAAAAGCCATTAGTCTAATTATAACATGACCTCCTTGAGAGAGGGAACTATGTTGCTTTTTTGTTATTGTTGTTGTTTGTTTTTTAATGTATCTATTTAATAGAATTTAATCCCAGATATCTCAGCTCCTCCCTGCCCTCTCTGAACCATGAAAGTATCACCCAACAAAAAAAAATGCACATACAAATTATGTATTTCATGTTTCTATGTTTCAGTTCATTCTCTAAAAGTGGACATTCATGAGTTATTCTTCAAATATTAATTATATGGCTGTATATAATGTTCTTTTGGTTCTACTCATTTCACTCTTCATCACTTCATTTAGATCTTTCCAAGTTTTTAAAAAATTATCCTGTTCATACTTTTTATGGTACAATATTATTCTATCACAATCATATCGCACAATTTTTCAAAGCATTCCCTAATTAATTAACTTTCCTTCAACTTCTAGTTCTTTGCCACCACAAAGAGAGATGCTATAAATATCTTGGAACACATAGGTTCTTTTCTTTTTTTCCTGATTTCCTTGGGAAACAGACTCAGCAATGGTACTGCTGGGTCCAAGGGTATATACAGCTTTAGAACTCTCTGGGCATAATTCTAAATTGCTCTCCAAAACGGTTAGATCAGTTTGCAGTCCTACCAGTAATGTATTAATGTTCCCATTTTTACAGACTCTCTCCAATATTTGTCATTTTTTCCTTTTATCATTTTAGCCAAACTGATAGGTATAAGATATCTCAGAATTGTTTTGATTTCCATTTCTCTATTAAGCAGTGATTTAGAGCATTTTTTCATATACTTATATATGGCTTTGATTTCTTCATCCCAAAAATGGCTGTTCATATCTTTTATCCTTTTATGAATTGGGGGATGGTTCTTATTCTTATAAATTTGACAAAGTTCTCTATTTTAGATATCCTAGAAATAGTCTATCAACAATTTTCCCAATTTTCTACTTTCTTTCTAATCTTCACTATGTTTGTTTTATTTGTACATAAATACTTTAATGTAATGTAATAAAAATTATCCATTTTACATCTCACAATGCTCTCTACCTTTTGTTTATTCATAAATTTCTCTCCTAGCCATAAATCAGATAGGTAATATGTTCACTGTTCTCCTAATTTGCTTATGATATTTCCTTTGATTTCTAGGACATGAATCTACTTAGTGAATGGAGTAAGATATTGGTCTGTACCTAGTTTCTGTTAAACTACTTTCAAATTGTCCCAGCAATTTTTACCAAATAGTGAGTTCTTATTCCCCAAAAATTGCATCTATACTTTTGTCCAATACAAGATTACTATAATCTTTTACTCCAGTTAGTTGTAAGTCTGTTCTGTTCCACCGATCTACCTTTCTATTTCTTAGCCAAAACCAGATAATTTTGATAATTATTGCTTAAGAATACAGTTCAAAATCTGGTACTTCTAGGCTCCTTCCTTTATATTTTTTCCATTAACTCATTTGATATTCTTGATTTTTTGTTCCAAATGAATTTTGTTATTATTTTTTCTAACTCAATAAGATAATTTTGTGGTGATTTAATTGGGATGTCATTGACTAAGTAGATTAATTTAGGTAGGATCATCATTTTAATTATATTGGTTCTGCCCACTCAAGAACAATTAACATTTCTTCAATTATTTAAATCTGATTTTATTTTTGTAAAAAGTGTTTTATGTTTTTTGTAATTCTTGGATTTGTTTTGGCAATTATACTCCAAGGTATTTTATTGTCTGTTCTTATTTTAAATAGAGTAGGAATTGTGTTTTTATCTTTCTTTGTATCCCTAGTACTTAGCATAAACTTTGCCACATAATCAGTTTTTAATAGATGCTTATCAACAAACTGATCATTAGTAACTTTGGAGATGACAATTTCAGTTAAATAATGAGACTGAAAGCCAGATTGAAGAGGGTTCAATCATACACACACAGAGTCTTGCTTTATACAAACCAAGTCCAGAGTTGGGAACTATCCAAAAGGGTCATTTCTCCCTTTGGCTCATATTCCCCCAACCTAGAGTTTATTCTGGGAAAATCTTCAAACATAGCCCCTATACAAGTTTTCACAGATGTGGGGAAAAGAAAATTCACATAGAAAATTCAAAGACATAAAGGACTCACAGGACCCCAAAAACAGATACCCAAAAAAAAAAGCTAAAGAACTGAATTTGAGCTTGGCAACTGTGGTACAGTTCCTAGCTCCCCCCACAGTGTCCTTATACAGTCTTCTCAAGGCTCGCAGTGCCCCTTGAAATCTAGATTTTCCCACAAAAAATAAACACACTTTAGGACTGCTGAATAAACCATCCCCTTCCCATCTGAACTATGCTATCTGAAAAAATTCACAGAAATAATGAGGAATTTATCTTGGTAATGGGTGAATGACTTGAATATAAAGAAGGAAACTATAAGTAAATTAGGAGAGCACAGAATAGTATACTTGTCAGATCTCTGGGAAAGGAAAGATTTTAAAACCAAGCAAGAGTTAGAAAAAAATTACAAAATATAAAATAAATAATTTTGATTACATTAAACTAAAAAGGTTTTGTACAAACAAAACCAATGCTACCAAAATGAGAAGGGAAGCCACAAATTGGGAAAAAATCTTTATAACAAAAAACTCGGACAAAGGTCTAATTACTCAAATATATAAGGAGCTAAATCAATTGTATACAAAAAACAAGCCATTCCTCAATTGATATATGGGCAAGGGACATGAATAGGCAATTTTCAGATTAAGAAATCAAAACTATCAACAAACACATGAAAAAGTGTTCTAAATCTCTAATAATTAGAGAAATGCAAATCAAAACAACTCTGAGGTATCACCTCACACCTAGCAGATTGGCTAAAATGATAGCAGGGGAGAGTAATGAATTTGGAGGGGATGTGGCAAAATTGGGACACTAATGCATTGCTGGTGGAGCTGTGAATTGATCCAACCATTCTGGATGGCAATTTGGAACTATGCCCAAAGGGCTTTAAAAGACTGTCTGCCTTTTGATCCAGCCATAGCACTGCTTGGTTTATACCCCAAATAGATAATAAGGAAAAAGACTTGTACAAAAATATTTATAGCCCTGCTCTTTGTGGTGGCAAAAATACTGGAAAATGAGAGAATGTCCTTCAATTGGGGAATGCCTGAACAAATTGTGGTATCTATTGGTGATGGAATACTATTGTGCTCAAAGGAATAATGAACTGGAGGAATTCCATGTGAACTGGTATGACCTCCAGGAATTGATGCAGAGTGAAAGGAGCAGAACCAGGAGAACATTGTACACAGAGACTGATACACTGTGGTACAATAGAATGTAATGGACTCTGTACTAGCAGCAATGCAATGACCCAGGACGATTCTGAGGAATTTATGGAAAATAATGCTACCCACACTCAGAGGAAGAACTACAGAAGTAGAAACACAGAAGAAAAGCAACTGCTTGAATGTATGGGCTGATGGGGATATTATTGGGGAGGTAGATGCTAAACAATAACTCTAGTCCAACTATCAAAAATATGGAATTAGGTCTTAATCAATGATACATGTAAAACCCAGTGGAATTGTAAGTCAGCTGTGTGGGGGGGGGGGGGGAGAGAACATGAAATTTGTAACTATGGGAAAATATTCAAAATAAAGTAAGAAAAATTTTAATTAAAAAAAAAAGAAAGAAAGAATGAGGAATATGAAGTTCCCTTCTCTTGCTCCTTGCCCCTCATGGCTTTGTTCTCCAAGCTTCAGGAACCATTGGTTAACTGACTTCTATCTCCAAGAAAGGCATTGCTCACCAATTACTTATTTGTAGACAATACTATCAAACTTTGGATGACTCTTGAGGCAACCCCAAGACTGATATTGCCTAAAAAATCATTCCTCTTTGACTAGAAGACTAGATTCTAGGATCTTGCTGTGTAAGAAATCAAACCTTTCTCTAGGTACTATCCATGAACTTCCCTCTCAGGAAACCGGAGAAAGCATCTGCTTCTACCATGTGCTTCTACAGGGACACTTTTATTGCTCCAGCTGCTTCTATCTCTTGGGCTGGGAATATCCATTCTCATGTCTCCCGTGTTTGAATTCCCACTAAGAAAGCATATGCAGCTCTCATGTGCTTCTGCCCCAAGGCAGCAGTTAATAATTGCCTGTTGGGGATGGGGGAGGGGGGCTTCTAAGAATGGCTGATTTCAAAAAAGAAGGAGGAGGAGGAGAAGGAAGAAGAAGAGGAAGAGGAATCTCCTTGGGCCACAGTTTCTGTTCTGTAAAATGGGAATAACGATATTTCATCTACGTCTCCGGATGGACTAGATGGCATTCTTTCCATCCCAGAGAACTACAACTGAAATATTCCTTCAGACATTGGGAGTCGGGATTCCCTCCCGGGACTGCCCACCTTAGCGAGTCCCCTCTAGAGTACCTTAGTTCAGACCATAAGGCCGAGGCCTCCATGGCCAGGGGGTGGCACTAGACACTCATTTCAAGCCAAGTTACCCCTGCCCGAAAGCAGGGTCTGGAAGCCAGCACTAGGGAATGTCCCCAGGCTCCGCTGCGCTGCTCCCCATCCCACCCCTAAGGCTGTCATCGGGAGACAGCTGCTGGGGAGGAATGTTCTGAGACGCCTGGCAAAATGCTCTGATCCTAAATCTGCTTAGGAAAGTTTTCCGAAGGAGTGCCCGCCCGGCTCCCAGATTCTCCGAGCGGTTTGCATACCTCTGGACAAAGAACCCTGCTGGAACCTGACCAGGAAAGGGAGGAAGTTGTACCCAGCTGGGGATTTGCATCTGCGGCCCCAGAGCCTCCTCTGACATCCTACCCCTCCCAGCAGCGGCAGCTGAGCTATGGGTTCCACTTAATTACCACTTCTCTGGCCTAAAAGCAGCCGCCCCGCTTGTGCTTGCAAGATCTTTTCCACAACGTTAAATGTCACCGGACCATTTTCTTTCTTTTTTTTTATTAACTAATTTATTTTTAAGTATTTTTTTCACGGTTATATGATTCAAATTTTTTCCATCCCCCCTCCCAGAGCCAACAAACAATTCCACATGTATTATCACTCAATACCTATTTCCACTGACCATTTTCTATCAGGGAAGCAAGGTGACTCAGAAGATAGAACCCTGGGGTCAGGAAGACCAGAGTTCAAATTCCACCTCAGATACTCACTAGCTGTGTCACCTGAGCAAGACTCTTAACCCTTGTTCCCCTTAACTGACTGGAGAAAGAAACCGCATGTCCCTCCAGTAGGTTTGCCAAGGTTTTTCTGACTGAAACGACTAAACAACAATACATTCTACACGAAGAAGGGGGCACAACTGAATGAGTGAAAAACGATAATTTTCTGTAAAATGTAACGGCATGTGTGTGGTTGCTTAAAGCTGCGGCTCTGTTCTGGAATGCAGACGTGTGTGAGACAGTCAGACAGACAGACAGACAGACAAATGGAGAATGAGTCTCTGTGTTCCCACACGAGTGAGTGTCTGCGTAAGAAGAGGTTTCTGTGGGTAAGAGAAAAGTGACGAGCATCAGCGTGTTGGGGTGTGCGAGCCCGCCCGTGTCCGAGAGCGTGGCTTTGTGCGAGGGAATGAGAGCGGATGTGAATGTGTGTAAGGATGCGCGTCTGTGTAGAAGAGGATAGAAGAGGAGGGGGGAGGGGGGGAAGGGCTTGTGTTGAGGAGCTGGCGTGAGTCTGGAGAAGGGGGCATCTACGTGTGTCCCCGTGTGAGTCCTTCCATGTGAACAGATGATGAGTACATTGTGCGAGGCGCTTGTGCGTGTTTCCTTTATAGGAAAGGGTGTTTGTGAAAACCCTTAGGAGGGTTCCTCATCATTGCTACAAACCTCAGTCAGTCAGTGTTTGATCACAAAGCTACATCTGTAAAAAGGACAGGAGAAACGAAATGATAAAATCTCATAAACTACACGTGCCCAGAATGTATAAACAGCACTTCCTGGGAGACTGTTCACACGCTAACTCATACAGATGCCAAGCAGAAGCAGGGAATCTTCTCAAGAAGAGAAGCATACAGAATCCCATTTTAGAATGGGATGGGAGCTATGAGATGACACAGCCCAACCCCCTCCTTTTACAGATGAGAAAATAAAAAAACTGGAGGTGGGGGAAGAGATTGGTCCAAGGTTACATAGATATTGTAGAAATACAGATTTCTGGCTCCAAATCCCGTGGGCTTCCCCTGACACCTAATTGGGCTATTGGTGCACACCAAATGGCAGAAATTTCTTTTGGTTTTGGTTATTGTAAAGGATTTTGTTTCCAGTTTCTAGCATCTGTAGGTTTAGTAGAAAAAAAGTTTTCAAAGTTATCTTTGAAAGATAAAGTTTTGAATAAATCTTTGAAGAAAAAGTTTTCAAAGTTATCGATACTGACCCATCAGATGTCATTTGTCAGCAAAAGGATAGGGCCTGAATAATTTGTCACTGTTGTTTTGTGAACTTAGAATCATAACCTCAGTTAGAATTCTATCATCCAAAATCCCCGATGAAGAAATTCCTTCTGAAATGCCCCTGATGTATGGCGATCCAGACCGTGCTTGGATGTTTCTAGTGACAGAAAGCTGGCTCACAGCTTCATTAGGCAGAGTGTCACACTATGATAGAATTCTAATTTTAGAAAGTTCTTTGCACTGAATTGAAATCTTTACCTAGTTGTGCCTCCTGGAAATAAGCAGAACAAGTCTAACCTCCTTCAATCCACAATTATTCATTGTCTTGCCATTCAATTCTTTTTCAGTCTCATTTTGACAAAGATACTGGAATGTTTTAAGCCATTTCCTTCTCCAGCTTATTCTACAGATGAGGAAACTGAGGCAAGTAGAGTTAAAGGACTTGCCCAGGATCACACCGGCAGTAAGTATTTGAGGTCGGATTCGAACTCAGCATGATGAGTCTTCCTGACTCCAAGGTCAGCACTCTATTCACCACACCACCCACCTGCTCATTTATTCAATATCTACTATGTGTCGGGCACCACGGTAGACACCGGGCATACAAAGACAAAAATGAAACCCCGTTTGTCTGAGAGCTGGCATTCTTCGTGACTGTCCTCCAGCTGCGTGTTGCTTTCCATCCCCGGGTCTCAGACGGTGACAATGTGAGGGCCATACCATCATCAGGCGCTGGCCCAGGGAACCGCTCGGGCTTACAGCCTCCAATGACAGCAATGGATACCCCCAGAGGAAGGCCCACCAGCAACAGGAACCCACCTATGATCAAAGCACCAACTCAGGCCGGGAACTATATGACCCTTCCATCTACTCTGGGTATATCTTTGGTGTGCCTAGTTATTTATGTGTCGTCACCCTTTCAAAAATAGACATTCCTTGAGGGCAGGGACTATTTTTTCCTTACTTTTTACCCCCACCCCATCCCCAGTTCTTATAAGGCACAGTGCTGGGCACATAGCAGGATGCTGGGTAACTATTATGTGGACAGATGGATGCCACCCAGGATCTGCCAAAGTCTTAGCCACTTTTTTTTTTTTGTAACCCTTACCTTCCATCTTGGAGTCAATACTGTGTATTGGCTCCAAGGCAGAAGAGAAGAGTGGTAAGGGCTGGGCAATGGGGGTCAAATGACTTGCCCAGGGTCACACAGCTGGGAAGTGTCTGAGGCCAGATTTGAACCCAGGACCTCCAGTCTCTGGGCCTGGCTCTCCATCCACTGAGCCACCCAGCTGCGCCTTAGCCATTCTTAAAGCTGAACTTAAAGCCACCTCCTCCATGAAATCTTCTTGATCTATCAGTTTTCCTATCTTTCAAATGAGGGAACTGAACTAGATGGCATCTAATGTCTGTTCTGGCTCTAACTCCAGGATGCTGAACGTCTCCCTCAAACATGGTACCTTGTTCCATGCCTCTCACTGGCGCACAGAATGGACAGTTGTGTGCTAGAACTATGTAGCATGTGCTTTGGCCTCCTACTAACCCATCAGTACCATAAAGGAGGGAATTGTGAATCTGAACCCATCCGACCTCCAGCCCCTAGCTCAGGGTCTGGTGCATACTTGGTGCTCTAAGAACGTTGCCTGCATGATCATTCCTGAAGGAATCTCTAAGCCCTCACTGGCAAAGCTGCGGTACGCTTGCAGCGCAGGCACTCGGGGAGCTGCTCCATTCCCCCTCTTCCCAGCACCCCAGGACATTTATTGCATGGCCCACCCTTCTATCCAGCTGCCCAGAGCAAGTACTTTCTCCCTCAGGCACTCAGAATTGGGAAAAGGTTTGCCACCCCTGCTCTAAGCCCTTTCTGGCTGCCTCTGTTTGCTGAGGTTGCTCAGTACCCTGGAGCCATGCCTGGCTTGTGTTTGCAGTGTATTTGGCAGGACTGTAGGACTCAAGGAACCCAGGGCCTGGCAGTTGTAGGGAAGTCATCTTTGCCCCACAGTGTGTGTCCTGTGCCCTCTCTAGAGCCTGGGTAAGGGTAGTCTGATCAACCCTGGACAGTTTCCAAAAAGGAGGCTCCTTTACAAGACTACACTGTGCACTGCTGGGGTTCAGCAGTCCTCGGAAATGGTCCAGTCTGGAAGCTTGATGGCATGTGATGAGGCCAGGGATGAAGCTAGTCAATAATTCACCTTCACTCAAGAATAATTGGTCAGTCAACAAGCATTCATTCAGTTCTGACTATGTGCCGGGCACTCTACTAAGCACTGGGGATACATAAAAAGGCATAAAGCAATGAATAGACAAAAGTATAATAGGGAGAACAAGGAATTGCACCACATCAGGGGAGGAGGAAACCAGGACTGATTTACCAATGGCTTTCTATTGATTGACTGTCAAATGTTTGGCCCAAAGAAATAAAAGGGTCTTCTTTAGCATGGGGCGTGAGAAAGAAGCCAAGACGGCAGGTCATACAGCAAGATGTTTCTGGGTAGCGTTCCCTGAGCTACCAGGGGACTGAATTTTTCATATTTTGGCTGGTTATTTTGGCAACGGCCTAAGCTTTTCTTAGATTTTAATTTCACTCCCTTTGTGGCAATTCAAGTCTGACTTTACCTCGTTAAGAATGGAGAAGAGCCATCCATTATAATTCATGTTCTCTCTTTTCAAATTATGAGAAGTCTGCTATTAATTGGTGTTAATGTGCTTTCCTAATTAAAAAGAAACTCCAAGCTGGAGAACATATAAAGCTTAATATAAGTCAACAGTATGAAGTGGCAGCAGAGGAAGCTGATATGATCTTGATCTGACTTATTGGAAGTAGAAAATCCAGGATGACAAAGGTGACTATTAGGTTGTTCTTTGTCCTGAACAGGCCACATAAGGATTATATGTTCAGTTCTGGGCACCACATTTTAGAAGGAACCCTGACAAATGACCTTGAAAATGACTTTGTTTGAAGAAATGTTGAATTTGGCCTCAGATACTTTCTAGCTGTGTGGCCCTAGGCAAGTCACTTAACCCCAATTCCCCAACTCTTACCTCTCTTCCACCTTGAAACTTAGTATAGTAGAAGGTAAGAGTTTAAAAAAAGATATGTTGAAGTAATGATGCCATCGAGCAAAGTGTAAAATAGAGACATAAATCTTACCTGGAATGTTGGCCAACTCAGAAGATGCACTGCACAGAATCCAAATAGAAAAAGGATGCCCATTCCAAAGTTTTCAAAATGCTCCTATCCCCAGTTTACATTGTCCATCATAACAAAGCACAGAGAGTATAAGGCTCAAAGTACCAGCTCTGACTCTTCCACTTTTGTGACTGTGAACAAGTCATTTGATCTCTCCTTACCTCAGTTTCCTCCTCTGTAAAGTAGGGATGATAATCCTTTGACTATCTACCACACAGAGTGGTTGAGAGAGAAAAAGCTTTGTAAGCCTTAAAATGCAAGTGTGAGTTAGTATTATTTCTAATCACAATGAGCCCAAGAACACTACAAACTCTCCTCACTGAAATCTTGAATGTCAGGAATATCACCATCCACACTAGAAAACAGAGTAGATAAAGAATGCATATTACCCAGATTATGTGTGCAGGTATATGTGTATCTTGGATAGATATTGTGATAGGAGAGTATTTGGGAGATTTTGCTATTAATCCCAAAATGCTCCAACAATATTCTACCAATGTATTACTGACACTTAAACACCCTGGGAGCAAAGACAAACCATCTAATTTCTCCAAACAAAATGTCTTCATATATAAAATGGAAATCTCTACCTAACATGAATCCTGTGAGGATCAAATGAGATAATGTCTGTAAAGCATTGTACAGATGCGTTTTCTATTGTTATATGGCAGTGAATCGTGGAACGCCACAATTTCAGAAGAACCAAAATTTTTCAGTGGCCCAAAGGATAATGGAAAAACTTGTAGCAAGGATAAGATAGTCATGCATTAGTAAAAGATGATTTCTTTCCAAGAACTGATACAAAAGATCTTGCTGAAGCTCTTTAAGATTAGAAAAGTCAGTGGGTACTGGGTTTGTACCCCAAAGAGATAAGGAAAAAGACTTGTACAAAAATATTTATAGCCACACTCTTTGTGGTGGCAAAAAATTGGAAAATGAGGGAGTGTCCATCAATTGGGGAATGACTGAATAAATTGTGGTATCCTATGGTGATAGAATACTATTGTGCTCAAAGGAATAATGAACTGGAGGATTTCTATGTAACTGAAATGACTTCCAGGAATTGATGCAAAGCAAAAGGATCAGAACCAGGAGAATGTTGTACACAGAGATGGATACACTGTGGTACAATCAAATGTAATGGACTTTTTTACTAGCAGCAATGCAAGGATCCAGGACAATCCAGAAGAACTTATGAGAAGGAACGCTTTCCAAATCCAGAGAAAGAACTGTGGTAACAGAAACACAGAAGAAAAACATATGATCAATCATTTGGTTCAATGGGGATATGATTAGGGTTTTGATGTTAAAAGATCACTCTGTTGCAAATATGAATAACATGGAAAAAGGTTTTGAACAATAATACATGAATAACCCAATGGAACTGCTTGTCAGCTCCAGGAAGGGAAAGGGAAGGGGGGGTGGTAGAAATAATGAATCATGTAAAATCATGTTTAAAAAAAAAGTAATTGGGCCAGTCATTTAATGAGAATGAGATACAACAGATGGAGAACCAAAATGCCATATCAACACCCCTACAATATTAAAGGAACCAGAGGAGTCATCATAGTTCAACGGGAAAAGAGAGGCACTTGGAGGATCTGAGCTCAAATTCTGATTCTGCCATTTACTCTGTAATGTGCTTTGTAAGCTTAAAATACTATATAAATGCAAGATTATTATTATTACTATGTGACTTTAGATGAATCATTTGGCTCCCCAGTCCTCAGTCTCCTCACTGATAAAGTAAGAGTTGGACTATATGACCTCTAAAGATCTTTCCTAGCTCTTTGATTTATGAGTCTATTGATATATGAAGGCCTCCAAAAAAACTGGATGTGTAATATATGGAATACTTGTATTTTTTATTTTAAGTTTTCCAAAATTATATGATCCAAATTGTCTCCCTCTCTTTTCCCCTCCTCCCTCCCAGATCTTGCAAGCAATTCAATCTGGGTTATTCACGTATGATTTCACAAAACATATTTCCACTATATGAAATATTTATAGAAAGAAATAGATGAGATAGGAAGAATAAGCAGGCATGGGAGAGTTGCAGTTTGCTTCGGTGGACAAAGTACCTTCTCCACTGAAATTACAAATTTCACAAAGATATCACAGTATTGACAAATTGGCATACATCCATAGAAGATTAACCAGGATGGTTACAAATCTAGAAACCCTTAATCATACAAATTGAAGAATAGAGGATGTCCAGCCCTGAGGAGAGAAATCTACAAAGATAACTACTGAATGGCTGAATGGCAATCTCACAATAGAGGGAGAAAATTTGTTCTTTGTGGTTCTAGAGAGCTAAACTAGAATCAAAATTACAAGGGGCTTATTTCAGTTCAATGAAAGGAAAAATTTTCTAGCTAATGAACTCCTTGTCACTGAAGGTGTCCAAGTAAAGGCTGGATGACCTCCTCTCAGGGATATTATACAATGGATTTGAATCAGTTGTCTTAACACTCTTTCTCTCTCTCTCCTTTTTTCATTGCCTTCAAACATACTCAAGTCTCCCTCTATTCTAATAAAAAAACTTTCCTTAGCCATTCTACTCCCTCAAGCTATCATCCTATTTCTCTCCTTCCCTTCACTATTACACCTCTTTTTAAAAAAAATTAAGGTTCTACTGACTCTACTTCTTCACTGACTCTACTTCCTCACCCCTCCATTTTTTTATTATTTGCAGTTTTGTTTTCATCCCTTCCACTCTCTCCAAGGTCACCAATAACCTAAAGTATCAAATATTTTGGCCTCTTCTCATTGACCTTTCTGCTGCATTTTACACTTTTGACCACTCTACTCTCTCTTCCTCTGGCTTCAGAGATCCTGGTTCTTCCTCCAATTCTTTGACCATTCATCTTTTTCTTCTTCCTCTACCCATCCCCAAATGTAAAAATCAACAAGGCTCTGCTCTCTTTTCTCTCTGCATTCTCTCTCCAGAAAATTCCATCTACTCCCATGACTTTATTCACCTTAGTGTATTGCTAAAATATCAATGTCCAAACCTACTCTCTCCACTGAATTCCATTACATTTCCAACTGATAGATATCTTTACCTGAGTGTTCTATTGGCATATCAAATCCAACATATCCAAATCTGAATTCATCGTCTTTCCCCTCCTCTACCAAAAAACCGAACTTCATTATTTCTCTTGTTTGACTCCTCTCCCTCTTTTACCATCTTCCCAATATTTAATCAGTTTCCAATTTATGCCAAATGTACCTCTGCAATAATCTGTCTCCTCCTTTCCACTCCCACTGCCAATAGTCTGGTTTAGAACCACATTCTCTCCAATCTGGACTATTTCAATATGTTCCTACTTGATCCAGTTTTTTCCTGTCTCCACCCTATCTCTCACATAGTTGGCAAAATAATTCTCCTTTTGAACAGATCTAATCAAATTGCACTCCTGCTCAAAAACTTTCCATAGATCTCTACTGCCTACAAAATAAAATGAAAATTCCTGAGTCTGTCTTTTTAAGCCTCCCCAATTTGGTTCCACCAACTTTGTCAGTCTTACTTGGTATTAATCCTTCTATTTAGAGATGACAAACATAGCCCTCAAGCACAAGATTAAAATTGGGAAATATTTAACAAAATAAAAATACAATAAAACATAGACCATATTAATTTGCAGTTTTCTAAGTCGGCTTGTATCAAGAAGTCAAATCCTATCTAAGTTTGATACTGCTGTTCTAATAAAATCTTATAATGCTATTCTCTTATTAAATCCTACCCTTTTACTTCCCTGCCTTTACACAAAGTCAGCATTAGTACCTCTCCATAAATTCTTATATATTTGCCTTTTATCAACCTTCTCTTCAAGACCCAGCTCAAAGGCCATGTCCTACATGAAGCCTTCTCTGAAACCACTAGCAAACAGTCATCCCTTCCTCATCAAATTTCTCATTTTTCTCATTTTTACCTTTCCTCTGCATTTAACCATATTCTGACTTATGTTGCCCTTCCCTATGTAATCTACCTTATATCCTCAAGATAGATTACTATGTGCTAAATCATAGGAATAATAATGTAAAAGTAATGATAGTCCCTGATTTCAAGGAGTTTATATTCTAATGGAAGGGAGAGCCTATGTAGGAGAATGCTGGTGAAGAATAAATATTTTGGTTTGAGACAGTGAATGGGACCTTAGGAGAGTGAATTAACACACTCTTTCTTGTAGTAATGACCATGTTGATTCTGTTGCAGTTCCAGTACTGGGTTTGAGTTGGGGGAGAAAAGAGAAGGTGAAAGAGGGAAATAGATTTGTTAAAAAGTATTTATAGCCACATTCTTTGTGGTGGCAAAAAAAACTGGAAAATGAGGCTATGCCCTTTGATTGGGGAATGGCTGAACAAATCGTGGTATCTGTTGGTGATGGAATACTATTGTGCTCAAAGGAATAATGAACTGGAACAATTCCATGTAAACTGGAATGACCTTCAGGAATTGAAGCAGAGTGAAAGGAGCAGAACTAGGAGAACATTGTACACAGAGACTGATATACTGTGGTACAATAGAATGTAATGGACTCTGTACTAGCAGCAATGCAAGGATCTAGGGCAATTCTGAAGGACTTATGAGAAAGAACACTATTCACATCCAGAGAAAGAACTGTGGTAGTAGAAACACTGAAGAAAAAAACAACTGCTCGATCACATGGTTCGATGGGGATATGTTTGGGGATGTAGACTCTAAACGATCACCCTACTGCAAATACTAATAATGTAGAAATAGGCCCTACTGTGAATACTAATAATATGGAAATAGGTTTTGATCAATGATACATGTAAAACCCAGTGGAATTGCTCATTGGCTACAGGAGTGGGGAAGGAGAGGAGGAGGGAAAGAAGATGATTCACATAACTATGGAAACATATTCTTAATTAGTTAATTAAACTTAAAAAAAAAGACAGCAGGACCCTGGCCACATTCCCCAATAAGGACAGCAAGAGCCCCAGGGCATAGAAGGTCCTCTATAAATCCCTGCAGAATCACAGAGTTAAGTTAAATGAGCTCTATTCTATTTGGTTGTTAAAAGAGGGAAAATTGAATTTAAATGACATTTTCTTTTGATCCCAGCAAGATCCAGGTGTTTCACAAATCACATTAGTCCTTATTTAGTCAAATTTTATCATTGTGTTGGTATAATTCCTGTGTTTGTTTTGGTAGATAGATTCCTAAGTATTTTATATTGTCTAGGGTGATTTTAAATGGTGTTTCTCTTTCTAACTCTTGCTGCTAAGATGTGTTGGAAATATGTAGAAATGCTGATGATTTATGTGCATTTATTTTGTATCCTGCAACTTTGCTAAAGTTGTTGATTATTTCTACTAGCTTTTTAGTTGATTTTCTAGGATTCTTTAAATAGACCATCATATCATCTGCAAAGAGTGAGAGCTTGGTCTCCTCATTGCCTATTTTAATACCTTCAATGTGTTTTTGGTCTGCCTGACTTTAGAATCATATTAGTTTCATAAAAGGAATTTGGTAGGACTAGGACTCCTTCTTTGCTTATTATGTCAAATAATTTGTATAGTATTGGAATTAGTTGTTCTTTGAATATTTGATAGAATTCACTTGTGAATCCATTGGGCTTTGGCAATTTTTTCTTAGGGAGTTCTTTGATGGCTTGTTCAATTTCTTTTTCTGAGATGGGATTATTTAAGTATTCTATTTCTTCTGTTGTTAATCTAGGCAATTTATATTTTTGTAAATATTCATCCGTATCACCTAGATTGCTATATTTATTGCCATATAATTGGGCAAAATAGTTTTTAATGATTGCCTTAATTTCCCCTTCATTAGAGGTGAGGTCTCCCTTTTCATCTTTGATATTGTTAATTTAGTTTTCTTCTTTCCTTTTTTTAATTAGATTTACCAGTACTTTGTCTATTTTACCTGTTTTTTCAAAATACCAGGTTCTAGTCTTATTTATTAATTCAATAGTTCTTTTACTTTTGATTTTATTAATTTCTTCTTTAATTTTTAGTATTTCTAATTTAGTTTTCATCTGGGGAAGAATGGGGATTTTTAATTTGTTCACTTTCTAGTTTTTATAAGTTGCATGCCCAATTCAAATTTCGGGTAAACACTGCAGTATGAATGCTTCAGTGGAGTTTGGAAGCTTCACTAGAATGTTCACAGTCCTGGGACACATTCTCTATCCTGTGATAGGCCAGAGAACATTTACATAGCACTTTCAACCCAATAACCTAGCAAGTAATATAAAAATTGTAATTTCAATTTCAGAGAAGATAGACTGGGATTGAGAGAGGTGGTCATTTAGTCATAGATCTAGACATGGAAAGGACCTTAGAGGTTAACTTGTCCAACTCTTTCATCTTACAGATGCAGGAAATGAGGCCCCTTAACTTGTCCACGGTCATACATCAAACAAGTGTTGGAGTTGCAACTAGAACACATGTCTTATAACTGCAAACTAAAACATGTTCTATGACAGCACACCACTTTACATTAGAAGATCAACTTGAAATGGTTTGCTGTCATTCTTTTCTTTAAAAGAAAACTTTGGGAAATTCATCCAGAGGAAAATAGGAGCCTACAAACAGGCTAGTGGAATTCAAATTCAGATAAAATTAATTTACAGATAAATATTTTAAGGTTAACTTCTGCATAATAGCATTATCATCATGGTAAATCATATTGTTGTAAAGTGGATTGAGATCCAACCCTAGCAATGGGAGGTACTATATTCAAATCTGGCCTCAGACACTTCCTAGCCATGTGATACTGGGCAAGTCATTTAACCCCCCATTGCCTAGCCCTTACCTCTCTTCTACCTTAGAATCAATATGGAAGGTAAGGGTTTAAAATATATATATAGAATAAAAATATGAAAGAAAGTAACAGATCTCAAATTTTATCACAGAGAAGTAATCATCAAAATAATCTAGTACTGGCTAAGAAATAGAGTGATGGAACAATGGATTGGTTAGGTGCATAAAACACAGTATTCAATGACCATAGTAATATAATGTTTAATAAACACAAAAATCCAAACTTTCAAGACAAGAACTCACTATTTGACAAAAATTGCTGGTAAAACTGGAAAGCAACTAGATGTAGACCAGGATCTCATGGTGTGTACCAAGATAAGGACAAAATAGGTAAATGATTTAGATATAATAGGTGATATGAGCAAAATAGGAAAACATGGAAAATTTTACCAATCAGATCTATAGATAAGGGAAGAATTTATAACCAAAGATAGAAAATTACCAGATGTAAAATGAATAATTTGTATTACATCAAATTAAAAGATTTTCACACAAATAAAACCAATGCTACCAATGTTAGAAGGAAAGTAGGAAATGGGGGGTGAGTGGTAAATTTTATGACAAGTTTCTCTGATAAAGTTCCTATTTCTCAAATATGTAGAGAACTGAGTCAAATTTATAAGAATATGAGCCATGCCCCAATTGTTAAATGGTCAAAGCATACAAACAGACAGTTTTTAAAAGGAGAAATCAAAACTATCTGTGATTATATGAAAAAAATGATCTAAATCACAGTTGATTAGAAAAATGCAAATTAAAACAGCTCTGAGGTACCATTTCACACTTATCAGATTGGCTTCTTTGACAGAAAAGGAAAATGACAAATGTTAGGAGGATTTTAGAAAAATTGGGACATGCTAATGTATTATTAATGGAGTTGTAAACTGATACAACCTTTCTGGAAAACAACTTGGAACTATGCCCAAAGGACTAAAAAATGTTCATGCCATTTGACCCAGCAATATCACTACTAGAGGGGGCAGCTGGGTAGCTCAGTGGATTGAGAGTCAGGGCTAGAGATAGGAGGTCCTAGGTTCAAATCTGGCCTCAGACACTTCCCAGCTGTGTGACCCTGGGCAAGTCACTTGACCCCCATTGCCCACCCTTACCACTCTTCCACCTAGGAGCCAATACACAAAAGTTAAGGGTTTAAAAAAAATTTTTTTAAACATCACTACTAGATCTGTAACCCAAAGAAATCAAAGAAAACAGAAAAGAACTTATATGTAAAAAAAAATGGCAGTTCTCTTTGTGGTGGCAAAGAAATGGAAATTGAGGGGATGCCCATCAATTGGGGAATGACTGAATAAGTTATGGTATGTAATTGTAATGGAATACTATTGTGCTATAAGAAATGACAAGCAGGATGGTTTCAGAAAAACCTGGAAAGATATATGTACTGACACAAAAGTGAAGTGAGCAGAACCAGGAGAACCCTAACCACAGAAACATTAATAATGAATGATGATCCACTCTGAATGCATTAGCTTTTCTGATAAATACTACAATCTAAGACAATTTCAAAGGATTTATGATGAAAAATACTGTCTACCTCAAGAGAAAATAATGATGGTGTCTGAATGCAGATTGAAGCATGATTTTTTTCACATTATTTTTCTTGATATTTTGTAACATGACTAATATGGAAATTTTTATATGATCTCCTATGTATAATTGATATCACAAGTCTTGCCTTTTCAATGGATGCGGAAAGGCTCTAGGGAGGGGGAGAATTCAGAACTTAAAAAAAATTTAATGAATAACAAAAATTTCAAATATATAAATTAAAATGTACATATACTTGTTACATTTATAACATCTGAACTTTCATTAAGATGATATGAAGCTAGGAAGGTCCTTAGAAATCATCTAGTCCAAGATTCTTAACATTTTTTTGTATCATGGGCACCTTTGACAGTTTGGTGAAATATACAGATCCCTTCTCAGAATGTTTTTAAATATATAAAATAAAATACAAAGGATTACTAAAGAAATTCTATTGAAATACAGCTATCAAAATATTTTAAACCAAGTTCATAGACCCTGTATTAAGGACTCTTCATTCTATACTACTGTGCTCAAAGGAATACTGAACTGAAAGAATTCCATGTGAACTGGAATGACCTCCAGGAATTGATGCAGAATGAAAGGGGCAGAGCCAGAAGAACACTGTACACAGAGACTGATATACTGTGGTACAACCCAATGTAATGGACTTCTCTACTAGCAGCAATGCAATGATCCAGGACAATCATGAGGGACTGATGAGAAAGAACACTATCCACATTCAGAGGAAGAACTGTAGGAGTAGAAACAGAAGAAAAACAACTGATTGATCATATGGAGTGATGGGGATATGACTGGGGATGTAGACTCTAAACGATCACCCTAGTGCAAATATAAATAATATGGAAATAGGTCTTGATCAATGATACAGGTAAAACCCAGTGGAATTGCTCATTGGCTATAGGAGAGGTTTAGGGGGAGGGGAGGGAAAAAACATGACTTGTAACCATGGGAAAATATTCTAGATTAATTAATTAAATAAAATTTTCCAAAACAAAATGTTGGTATTCCATAAAAAAATTAACTTGAATTAAGTTTAAAAAAGAACTCATGCCTCATTTCCCAAATGAGAAAACTGAAACTATGAAAAGCAAGAGAAGAGAGACAGAGCCAAAGTTAGGGAGGGAGAGGAAGAGAAGGAAAGAGAGAGAGAGAGAGGGAGAGAGAAAGAAAGACAGAAGCAGAGGCAGAGGCAGAGGCAGAGGCAGAGGCAGAGGCAGAGGCAGA
>NC_058136.1:2542045-2557786 GCF_016433145.1 Gracilinanus agilis | reverse complement strand
TCTATCTATCTATCTATCTATCTATCTATCTATCTATCTATCTATCTATCTATCTACCTATCTCTATCTGCCTATCAATCATCTTTAATCATGTATATCTTAACCTATTTACACCGTATACGTGTATAATAGTAGCAGATATGTAGTATTTTATATATACACATTGTAGTAGCAAATAGATCCATTAGGGGTGCTTTTTTTTTTAAACCCACGTGTTTATTGATACACACTAAAACGGTGTTGGTCTTCTGAGTGTATTTCAGAGCGAACATACTCCCATCTATAGGGCTGCTCTGTGTAGCTGTCTATACACACACCTGTATCCAGTATCCTTGCGTGTTGCCAGCACATAGACCTACTCAGACACAAACGCCCGGTTGCATGTGTCACCGAACTTTTACGTTTTGATCGTGCATAGCAAAATGTCAGGACTGTTTTGAAAATGTCTCATTCTCACTCTAAAAGGACTTTGTACCGCTCCAGTCTCTATAAATTACCCTTGTGTGTTTTTGAAGGAAGTCTGTCCAAGCTGCTCTCCGGAAAGCATGAGTCTGCAGTTCGAGTTGTTGCGTACGCAAGCACGCACACACACACACACAAACATACACACACGCACACATACGAACATGCACACTCAGGATCCTGTTCTTCCCCACCCCTCCAACCCCCCCCCCCCCCCCCCATTCCCCAGCACTGCGGTGATGTAGACTTTCAAATTACTCACTTCAGCTGACAAATCGGTTAGGGAATGAAGAAACAACAGTTCTGTCTGGAAACTTTGGGGACGCGCGTCTCCTTGGTTTTGAACTATTTGTCATCCCATAGATGATTAAACTAGGTACCTGGAGGGAGAAACTTTGGGAAAGTTCATTTCCGGTTTTATTATCTTCAGGGCGCTGGGGGACTGGGGTGGTGGTAGTGTAGTTGCCTGGATGGAAGCAAAAGCAGGACTGCTAGTAGCTACGAAATTAATAAAGTTCCTTTTTTTTTTTTTTTTTTTTTTTTTTAAAACTGTGTCTCAGGACAGGGGCTGCTGTTCATTTTGCCCTAGTCTGGGGTTGAGGTGGCGTGTGTGCGCCCAAGGCGTGAGGCATTTGGGAAGGGGGAGGAGAACGGGCCCATACTCTATTTGTTGGTCTGGTCTGGGTAGCCATTCATGAATGTGACTTTATTAAAGAGTAGCTGAGTGAACCCGGAGCCCTCTCGGCAAAGGGCTTATTCAGGACGGAGTTGCACAACAGGAAGCCTGGGCGCTTTTTGTTTTGCTTTGTTGTTCTTTCTGATAGGATGGATTAGTTTGGTTGTTGTGACAAAGGACTAGGAAGGGAATCGTGATCCCTCCTCCCCCCAACCTTATCCACCTTCTTCTCAGGCTTGCATTGCACTTTAACTCCCCCACCTGCACCCCAGCCTGAGCTTCCTCAGGTAGCCAAGGTGAGGAGAAGAGCACATGTAGAGAGGGTACATTTGCCCAGCCCCAAGCATACTGGGTTTCAGGGCTACTCTTGGTCAGTCTGGAAATGAGGGAATAAGAGGCGAATTGTCTTAAAAGGGCCCATTCTCCTTGTTCCTCTTCAGCCCTTTTTTCCTTTCAAGTTCTTAGAATAGGCAAGAATTGAGAGACCAGGTTGGATTCAGTCCTGGGAGACCTGGCGTCCTCCACTGGGATCCCTCTCTTTTCTGCCCCATGCTAAGCGGGGTCTGACTTTGCTCATCTCCCCTTTCTCCTTTTGGGCACCCTGTTTGTTCCCCATCCATCCTCTTTTTCCACAGGCTCCAATCCTGAGTTGCAGGACAGTTTCTCTGACCATTCCTGCTTTGCTGGCTGAGAGTTTGCTTTGGCATTCTTCGATTTTATCGTAGCCCCCTTCCTTTTGCTTTGAAGCTCTGAATTTTTTTGTTTCTTCCAAGGTCGAAGAGAGTTTCTCCTCTCATTTCAGGTTGGGAGAGGGGGCCTGGGTGCCTGTTAGAGGAGGGAAGTTCTTGGGCTCCCTCCAGCGGTGAAATTACTTCTAGTTTGTGGGGCTGGAAAAATTAGATAATTTTAGTACCTGAGAACTGAAAGAGTACTTGCACATAATCTAGACTATTCTTCTTGTCTTATGGATGGGGAAACTGAGGCCTAGGGAGTTAAGATAATTTGCCCAGGGTTACTTGGTAAGTGGCCAATTTGGAATTTGAACTCCACTGACTTCTCTTTTCTACTTAAACTCTCCTGATGTTCTTGTCCTTTACCCTAGCCCCATTTTTTTTACAGGCAAGAAAAGGGCTAAGGAGATTATGTGACTTGTTTAATTAGAAGAGGGTGGGTGTCTATAGGGTTCAGAAGTTCTTAGTCAACAGTTTTATTCACTTGATAGAAATGTATTAAATCTCTTCCCAAAAAGCTCAATGTTAGAGACTCTTTAGTAGATATGAAGATGAGAGATACCATAGTGCGATAGAGAGAACTCAGGGCTTGGGAGTTAAAAGATGAGTTTCCAGTTTCCTCTTAGACTTACTGTATGTTTGAACTTTCTCTGTACTTCAGTTTATGTGTTAAATGAGAGGGCTGGACTTGATAACTTCTAAAGTGGCTTTCCTCTCTTTGTCAATGGTCCTGTGACTGGCCTAGGATCTGCCTGTCCTTCTTTGCTCTCATGAAACACCACTTTCCTTCTTTCTATCACCCCCAAAACTGAAGAACAGGTTCTTCCACCTCCATTCTACAAAAATCTCACTTCTCAACCATTTTTAGGAATTTCTGGTCTTATTTCTGGCTCTTCCACAACCTTAGATTAGTAATGATTTCTACTCCAGGAGTCATCTGAATCTCTCCTTTGATTCCTTCCTCTCCCACCCCCTAAGCCTCCCCAAATAGACTTGCCATTTTCCGCAGAGTACTGATAGTTTGGGTCAAAGATACTTACATCTTTAGTTAAATCTTCCTGCTCTTTCCTCTCATTTTCTCTCTTCCTGACTTGTCTAGGTTCTGACTCTCTGAACTTCTTTCTCTATTACCTGTCCTCTTCCTGGCCCTTTGAAGTTACCTTTTATCTGATGTTTCTGGCCCACTAGCATGTAAACCCCTTGAGGACAGGCATTGTCTTTTTTTTGGGGGGGAAGAGGGAATTCTATCCGGGCATACAGTAAATTCTGAACTTTGTATGAGAAGGCTATGTGTGGCTATTAAGTGTCATTGAGAGTTATTCATGGAAAGTTTGGAGACCCTTGGGAAAAGGACAAAATGCACTAAAGAATACTGAAATCAATGAGGAAATGATAGGTCTCTATAGAAAAAGTATAAGCGAGGTTTGATATTAGGTGCTATTTGTAAAAAAAGAAATAATATCTTAGTAAATAAATAAAATAAATATTATAAATTGGTAATATTTCACAAAATAATGTTTGTAAAGTATTTTGTAAATCTTACAGCGCTATTAAAATGCTAATTATTAATATTGTTATTTGTAGCATTGAGAACATTTCACAATAATTTTAAAAATCACTTCTCAAGAGCACTGATTTTTATGTGATTTTATAGATTCATGATGCTGCTCTAGGCTTCTAATACCAAAGTGCAAAGTTCCCCTTGGAAAGGAGAGGGACCTTTAGGGTTACTTTATAGTCTCTATCATTTCTATTCCTCTAGGAGTCCTGGAGAGGAAGGAATATTTGTGTTGTTTCGTTTTTTTGTCTTTGAATTCCTAGCATCTACCATAGTTCCTTATATGTTGCAGGTTCTTAATAGATTAATTCTTAATTAATTCTTGAATTGCATTGTGGCCATTCTAAACATGTTCTTGTTTTATAGTGTTAGTTTCTTGTCCTGGTCTGATTTGGCAGGTACAGAAATTATGAAAACTATTGTTAAATTAATTATTTTTCCCTCCTTGACTTGCTTATGGCTATTTAGAGGAAACATTCTCTCCCTACATCTATCCTGGTAGAGAATTTTTTTTAAAACATTTATTAATATTCCCCTGGTAGAGAATTTAAGGAGACAATATCCAAAGAATATAGATGGTTTTCAGATTTGGGATACATCAAGTTCCTGGGGTATATTTGTTGGGAAGAGATAAATTGTTTTTGAGAAATAGGAAAAACAATTTTTGGATTGGTGGAATCCATAAGGCAGGACTGATTCCCTCTAGACCAGTGATGGGCAAACTACAGCCTGCAGGCCAGATGCGGCCCTTCTCCTTCATAATCTTTCAGTCATTAATAGGGCTTAGTATCACAAAAAATACAAGAATTTTGTAAAATGTATCATTGTTATTTTTTAATAAATTATATTGGCCCACCTAAAGTTTTTTTCCTTTCCTTTGGCCCCCTCTTTAAAAAGTTTGCCTGTCACTGCTGTAGACCAAATGGGGATGGTAGGGCAGGAGACAGATCATGGGGACAAATGTCCAGCTGCTTTCTCTTACTGGTGTTCCTTTACCAGCCTCAGATTAGAGTTCAGATATATTGATCCTTCTTTCTTTGTTTTACTGTTGTTGTTAGTATGGTATATTGGAAAGAATACATTTTGGAGTTGGAGGCACCAGGTTTGAATTAATTTACTGTTTATTGCCCATGTCTCTCTTCTAGGCCTCAGATTCCTCATCAATTAAATGTGGTATTTGACTGTTATCTCAGTTCTATTGTAGTTCTAAACCCTATCAACTGAATTAAGGAAACCTTTTTTTTTTTTTTCTTTCTCTGCTCTCTTTTTGCAGTTTTTTCTTTATATCCTATCAGTCTGGTTTCTATTCCTTTCATCAATTTAGATCACAGTCTTTCATTTTTGGAGGTCTTCATGGCCTCCTTACCTGACATGGTGGCCAGCCTCCTGGTGGTGGGCTCCTCTGAACACAGCTAGACCTATTCTTGGTCAGTTCTTAGTCACTGGGACAATTCTCTCCAGCTACTTCCTCTTTTTACTCCAAATCTCCCAAATTAGGCTTATCTTTTTCCTCAAGAGTACTGGCAGTACAATTCTATCTTGGTAGAAACTACCAGAATTGCTCATGTATTGGCTTAGCCTTTATAGGTCTAGGATCATGTCTATGCTTTGTTGCAATCTCAAAGTAAGGCTTCGGTGGAAAAATAACAAATATCTGTGGCACTTTGATCTCCTTTTTGTCCCCTTCATTTTGTAGCCTCTATTATATTCATCTGTATTAACATCAAAGAAAAGGAAAGGACCTTAAAGGTCCTATAGTCCAACACCTTGATGTTATAGTTATGGAAAGTGAGACTTCCCTGGAGTGTTGTTATTTGTTCAAGGTCACATAGGTAATAACCATCAAAGGGAAGATTTGAGCCCATGTCCTCTGACTAAATCTAAGCTTCTTTCCACTTCATGATACCTGTGTAACCTTGGACAGAACTATAGTTCTTCCTATGGTACCAGAGGGTTTATATTTTGTCTTTATATCTTCAATACTTCATATGATGCTTTGTACAGAGCATGCATTTTGTAAGCATTTGTTCCATTGAATTACTTGAATGATGAAAATCAATATGACATTAATTATATATGTGAACTCATATAAAACATATATCCATTTTAACCAGGTTGCAAAAGAAAGCACACACACAGATGCACATGCACAAACCCAAGAAAAATAAAGTCAAAAAAGGATGCTTCAATCTACATTCAGAGTTCAATAGTTCTATCTCTGGAGGTGAATAGTCATTTTTAGCACAGGTTCATTGGAATTGTTTTAGTTCATTAACTTGATCAGAGTAGCTAAGTGTTTTTTTTTTTTCACTATTTAAAATTTTTTATTTAGGCTCTCAGATTACAAGTCAATACAATTTTTAGAAACTGTTTTCTGACATTTTGCAATCCACTTTCTTTCCTTCCCTCTCATCCCTTCTTTCTCCCCCAAAAGGCAAGAAATATGATATAGGTTGTACATATGTTATCATACAATGTATATTTCCATGTTCATCATATTGGGAAACAAAACATGCTTACACTACTTGCTTACACTAGAGAAATGGAGGAAATAAAGTGAAGAATTGTATACTACAGTCTGCATTCATACTCTGTCACTTCTTTCTATGGATAACCCCAAGTCTTTCACAGTTGATCAGAATTATAATCTTGCTATTACTGTATTCAATGTTCTCCCGGTTCTGCTCACTTCATTTTGCATCTGTTTATGTAAATCTTCTCAGTTTTATCTGAAACCATCCTGCTCACCATTTCTTATAGCACAATAGTATTCCATCACAATCCCATGCCACCCTGTGCTTCATTTTAAACATTTTTATATGTGCTATGTGCAGAGACAGAGGATTGACAGTTATGCTTATTAGAGTTGAAGATGATACAAAGCCAGGAGAGATATTTAACATGTTGGGTGGTTGGGTGAGAGAATCAAGTTGTAGAAGTAAGACAGACTATACTTTTGGGCCAAATCTAATAAGATGAACTTCATTATGGAAAACTGTAAAATTTATTACTTTAAAAAGATCAATAAATGGAAGATCAGGGAAGACTGGCTAGATAGAAGTTTGTTTGAAAAAGACCAGGGGAATGGAGTGGATCACAAACTCAAAAGGAGCCAATAGTTGTGTGACAGGCAAAGAAGTGAATATAAACTTAAGCTGAAATCAAAGAGGGAAAGTGTTTAGGAGTAGGGTAATGATAGTTCCACTCCTCTTTGCCCTGATCAGATCATATATGGAATATAGTTTCCTTTTCTGAAGACCTCATCTTAAGACAGACATCAATAAGCTATGCAGTGGTTCTCAAACTTTTTTGGCCTATGGTCCCCTTTCCAGAAAAAATATTATTTAGCCCCCTGGAAATTAATTTTTAAAAAAAATTAATAGCAACTAATAGGAAAGATAAATGCACATGTGGCCATCACCACCCCCCTGGATCGCTGCAGCACCCATCAGGGGGTGGTAGTGCCCACTTTGGGAATCACTGCTATACAGCATTCAAAGGAGGGCAAGCAGAATGATGAAAGAACTTGAGATCATGTCATGTAAAGGTAAGATGAAGCAACTTATAAAGGGATAAGAGATTACTTGGGGAGTACATAATCACTTTTTGAAAATTATTTGAAGGATTGCAACAGGAAAGCAGAATACATTTATTCCATTGAGTTGTAAAGGATTGAACTAGGACAGTGGTTCCCAAACTTTTTTGACCTACCACCCCCTTTCCAGAAAAAATACTACTTAGCCCCCTAGAAATTAATTTTTTTTAGATTTTAATAGCAATTAATAGGAAAGATAAATGTACCTATGGCCATCACTGCTCTCCTGGATTGCTGCAGCACCCACAAGGGGGCAGTGGTGCCCACTTTGGAATTACTGAACTAGGAGGAAGAGGCTGAAGTAATAGGGAAGTAAACCCATACAACTGTCAAATTGATATTTCTGAAGCACAGATTTGACTTTGTTACTCTGCTGTTCAAGAATTTTCAGAGGCTCCTTATTGCCTCTAGAATAAAATAAAAACTGCTCTCTTCAGCATTTAAAACCATTTACAGTCTATTTCCAGCCTAACTTTTCAGACTGATGACATATTACTTCTTTGCATTTTCAGCCAAATAGGTCTTCTTGATGTTTGTCACACAGAACTTCTGTCTCTTGCAACTTTGCCTTTACACAATTCTCCAGGGCTGAAATATTTTCCCTTCTCACCTCCAACTCTATGAACTTTTAACGCAAATGCTCAGCTCAAGTGGCTCTTCCCTCTACCTTACTTAGGAATTTTTTCATGTTTTTTCTAGTTTAGCATCTTTCTCCCTAGAATTTTATTTTGTACATTTTTAATATCTAATTATGTGGGCACATGCTGTCTGATACAAGTAAAAATGTAAACCCTTTGAGATTAGGAACTCTTGTTTTTATCTTTGTCTCTGTATTCCCAGAAACTAAAACAGTGCCTGGCACAGAGTAGGCACTTAATAAATGTTTATTGACTTGAACTAATATAAGAAAAAACTTCCTAACCTTGAAGGAGTTTCTGACCAAAAAAGGTCCATTCCAAACAGAAATGAGCTGCCTAAGGGGGTAGTGAGCTCCTCTGAATAAAGGTCCTCAAGCAAAGGTTGAAGGACCATTTCTTGGAATGTTTTAGGATGGATTCTTGTTTGGGTAAAGGTTAATTTTAATGACCTCTGAAGTTCCTTCCATTCCTCATATTTTGTGATTCTATGAGATGAAATACATAAAAATGAAAAAGATTTAGGAACTGAGAAAGTAGCATGAAAAGTACAACTATAATAATGAAAAAAAGTATTTAGTTACTGCAAAGCATGTGTAGAATATGTGAAAGTACTATTTTAGGTGTTGGTCTTATAAAAAGTAATTATAATTAGCTTTCAAAGATAAACTCAAGTTCCATTTTTCTATCAAACATTCTCGATACAAGTTCACAAATTAATGAATAAATAATTGATTGAATGAATTGAATTCAATGTACTCTTTAATTAATAATTGAATGAATGAATGAGCTCTGGATAAGCTCTATCTCTTCCTCATGACCATTATCTCTATTGGTTCTTGCATTAATATTTCAAAGATTCGTCTTTTTGCGTGTGAGTTAAACTAATTTCACTTATGCAGACCATAGCCCTTGGTGATTTAGAAAGTAGGTTAAAATAGATATTACAGCTCAAGAGTTTAACACCCGGTAAACTACCTTGTGTAGACAGTGGACCTTTGGAAACTTATTTATGTGTCTAAAGGGAACAAACATATAGACCATCTTTGGGTCCATGACTGAACCCTTTCCAGGTTGTTGAGAAGGGAAAGAGGAATGGTATTAGCATTTGTCTATCACTTACTATGTGCCAGGCACTGTGCTAAGTACTTTACACAAACATGATCTCTTTGATTTGGCAGTGACATAACTTGTATACTAATACTGCTTGTATACTAATACTGTCTTTGAAAACCTAGCTCCCCCAACAGTCTGATGAAGGGACATTGGAAAAAGACCTCAGTGGTTACTCAGCTCATCTTGGAGATCATTTACCAACCTAAGAAAGACTTGTTATTCATTTGTTTTCAGTTGTGACAGAGTCTTTGTGACCTCATTTGGAGCTTTCTTGGCAAGATACTGGAGATATGGTTTGCCATTTCCTTCTCCAGCTCATTTACAGATGAGGAAACTGTGGCAAACAGGGTTAAATGACTTGCCCACAGTCACACAGCTAGTAAATGTCTAAGGCCAGATTTGAACTTTGAATTATCAGGGTAATACTCTTCAGTGATCTTCATAGCTGCTCCATGAGAAAGATAGTTGAGTGCAATTCTGCTTGATTTAAATGAGCTATGTTGGATTCTTGTGGTAGCTTTTTAGGTGGATGGCCTTCATTTGTACAGCAAGATCAAACTAGAATAGAATCACCAAGAGTTTTGAGTGCTATTATTTCTGTGAAATTTTCCATTTTGAAGAAAAAGAATAGATTTGAAAAGTTTGTGTAATAGGAGATATTTATTAAGTAATAACGTAAATTCACAAACTGTAGAATCCATTTTAATATTTTATACAAGTAGCTCTTGGAAATACTGCATAGCAGTATACATTGGAATAAAAGTGTGATATGTGTGGAGGAGTGGGGAGGGAGGGGCAAAGGATCATAGCAACTTAGTGATGGAAAGTACCTTAAAACTCATTTATTCCCATACTTCTTTTTATAGATGAGGAAGGTGAGTTCCAGAGAGTTTTATGTTTCTCTTTGGGACCCAAACTAGATGATTTGTATGCATAATGGCTGTCAAGGAGACATTACAGTTTGATTGATTTGTAAAAGAAGAACTTCATGATGTCATTCTTTTTGGTTAGTCTTCGGGAATTCGTAGTGGTAATGATAATAATAGCTAACATTTATATAGCACTTTGAGGTTTATACTTTAAAAACATTTCGGTTTATTCTCACAGTCACCTTGGGAAGTAAGTGTTATTATTATTCCCAGTTTATGGTTGAAGAAACTGAGGCAGACAGAGGTTAAGTGATTTGCCTAGCCAGAGTCACACAGCTAATAAAAGTCTGAGGTTAGGTTTGAACTCAGGTCTTCCTGACCACAGGTCTAGTCACTAGGTCCAATTCATACTGCAGTATTGTCCATGGGCAGGTAGAGTCAGAGAATATGCAGAATAAGACTAAGCCATGCTCATTAAAGAACTTTGTGAATTTTTTGACTATATCATTATTCCTGAGGTGTAAAAGTGGCATTTCTCTGTTATTTTAGGCATGCTAAATACCGCACACCACAACCAGAGGCCACAGATATGCAGGAATTCTTGTTATTCCTACGTGTGAAGGAATGGATTAATGTTTTCCCAACCCTTCTCAGCATGACCAATAGATTCCAATTCTGTCTGTGACTTGACTGAGAGTAGATGAGTCACCTAGAGTTTTTTTGAATAAATATGTTGTCATGTTGGTTAGGGACGTACTCATTGTTATGGAGTTTCATACCTCCGCAGGCATGTCAGCAAACAAAAACAGTCTTTCTTGCTCACAGGCTCCAGGTTTGGAGAAGTCATTTGAGAAATGGGCAAATTGCTCACTTTAAAGCAATTCTTACACATCAGGATATAAATATTCATTTGCACTTAACACCGAACTGGAAAGTTTAAGCTGTGAGAGCAACACTTTAGCATATTTATGTTTAAGAACTTGATAAGTGGTTTGATTTTTTGAAAAAATCTTCTTGAAGTAGATCCACTTTTACTCCTTTCTTAAAGTTGCTGCAATCTGTAATCTTGCCAGCTGTCATTCATGTGGGTTGCTGCAATGATTTATATGAGACAAATGGACAAGAATGCCCTTTTCATTTCATTTGCTGTATTTTATTACCTGTGTACCTCCTGGGGTAAGAATAGTTGAGTTAAAAAAATTCAAGCAAAGAACCCCACCACCATCACCACCAAAAATCCCCTTAAAACAAAATTATGGTCAGTTATTTTGAATATTTTTGTAAAGGCAAATTATTTTTACAGTTCTTTTCCAAGGAAGAAAACTGTGTCTTAAACAAGCTATTGACATGCAGAGTTGTTCACTTTGCCATTCAGGTAATGAATGCAGCAGTGACATCATTGGGAATGTGTTCATTTTTCCATTTCAAATTCCCTTTTTCAAACTCTAATGGGTAGCATATTAAAAGCACTCTTTGAAAGACTTCAATCTTAAGACAGTTAAATGTATTAACCTCTTTTTCTTTCACTCTGAGCTTGGTATCTTGTGTGATTATTAATTCATATTATTATGCGTTACTGAATACCAAAGTCTTTGGGGACGGGATGTAAGAGAAAAGTTTTAAAAGCTCCTGTTTTTCTTCATGACATCTGCCTACAATGGAATATCTTCTGACCAATTTTTGGTGCTATAGTTGAGAGGATATACTCTGATGCAGAGTCCAAGATGGATAATGGTGATCTTGGTCAGTCTTTGAGAAAATGGATGATTTCTTATCCCATTGGATGGAGCCATTTGACGGGGATAATGAGGGGAGCTTAGCAAGAAGATTCATATGCACAGGAAATTTGAGGATATTTAGATAATTTTATGTAGAGGGAGGCAAAAAGGGCTTCTCCTCTGTCCCTCTTGTGCTTTTTCTCTGTAGCATCAGGTACTAAAAAAATCAGGTCATTCTCTTGTAGGTGCCTTCCAGGAATGGGGCAAGGAAGGTTATACTTGGAGAATGTCGTCTAGTAATGTTAAATTACAGTATACACAAAACTACTGTTTAAAAACTGATTTTGCATACATTGCATACATTTCATCCTTACAACAACTCTAGGAGGCAGGTATTTTTATCCACATTTGAGAGATGAAGAAACTGAGGCCCAGGGAGGAACTACTGCAGTTATTTTGTGGTACACTTTGGATAAGAACACATTTCTTCTAACCCTTCTTCCAGAGTTATTTCTACTGCATCCTGATGTCTCACTACATTAAGCCATCTCTACATCCTGAAGCATGCTTTTCATCCTAAATCATTCAATCACTGAGTCTTACTCAAAGCACACTTACTGAGCACCTACTTTGTCCAAGATCTGATAGAGAATGAATTTGGTGGTGAGACTGTATCATTTAGCTACTTTTTTAGAATTTAAAAACAGAAAATGACTATTTAAGACTAGACACTTCTTTCATCAAGCAGAAAGTGGAAGACTAAATTTGCGATGAGACTATCTCTCTGTTTAGGTACATACCGAGGAGTGAACATAAAGAAGAGGTCACTCTTAGAAGTATCTAAGCATATAATGCTATGCAACAAACATAATAAATATTCTTGGAAGGGGTGCCAGGGTTCAAGAGGTAAAACCTGCTTTCTACTTATGTTGCAGTGATTTTTTAAAAATGATTTTAATCTTGAATGTTATTTATGATTTCCAAGTCCCTATACCTGGTGAATTGTTGGGTTATATTACCAGGTACTGATAAGACAATGAGTAAGAGGAAATTAAAATGGTGTGCTATATAATTGTCACTAAGGGGACAACACTAAGGAGAGTTATAACTACTCCACACGGAAAACGTGACGAATGTTATGTGAATGTACTGAAGTAGGCAAAATGAATTTTATGGAGAGTTTTAATTCTTCAACACTATCCCAACCCAATATTTTCCAGGTTTCAAATATTTCTATTTTACCTGTAGTTGCTTGGCATAGAATGGTACTTTATAGATACTAACTTGAGGCCCCAAAAGGTAATGTCACATTTTGGAGACATTTTATTTTTCTAAGTATTAATTGGAATTTTCCAGCCAGAAGCATTAATTCCTCAAATGTGTTGGTAATTTAGTCATTTTTTATGGTTTTCCATATTTTTCTTTTTTTTAAAGGAAAAAGGAGTTGGCTAACAACATTTGTGTCCTTTTTCCTTTCACTTTAAAAGAAATAAAGAAAAAGAAGCTCCTTAGATCAAAAATACTAAACATTTATGGAGAGAATATGTAGAAATGTCTTCAGGAAAAAAAAGTGTATTAAAGAGTCACACAAGTCAGGGAATACCATAATTCCAAAGTAAGCACTAGAGGAAGAAATAGCAAATGACTTCTAGAGAATAGCCTTTAGAAACATTTTCTTTAAGGATTTCAGTGTAAATAGGCACTCCCAGGTAGCACAGTCCCCCAATTTAGAACTTGGTTCTAGGTTTTCTTCCTGATTCCCCCCTCCCCTTTTAATGTAAAAAAAAGTTCAAAATGGAAGGATTTTTTTGATGGGGTTGGGATTCCACCCCCCTTCCTAAACTGTGCTCTGGGGATTTCATTGCATAAATCAATGTTTCTAACTGGTAGGCTTTCATAGGATCTTTGTGATATCTTTTTTGACTCGTCATTGAAAGAAGTTAGAAAAGGAGAAGGGAAGAACTATTAGCATTTTGTTTTTTCTCAGTGGAAATGCAAACTTTGAAAGGAAGCCTCTTTTAGTTTCACTGTTAGGGAGAACAGGATCTCCTTGAGTAAAATCTGCACAACAGATTCTTTTAGGGTGCAGTGCATGGTCCAATGGGAAGAACCTTGGATTTTGGAATAAAGGAATGTGGGTGCTGAATTCTGCCTTTGCCTTTTACTACTAGCTTCAGTTTTCTTTTCTGTAAAATCAGGGGATTTTGACTGGTAGATTTTCAATATTCTAATTTGATATTCTTTTCAACTGTAAAGTTGTGAGTCAGCAGTCCCTTGAATGGGATTTTGGGAAAGCTGGGGATATTTCAGTATCACTAGAATCTCTAAGCATTGGACCATTGGAGTGTGCAAATACATAAAATATCTTGTTGAACAAAAACCTGAAGGATTAACATTAGTAAATTAAACTTTGTAAAGATGGACTTTATAATACATAGACCCATAATATTACTAGTATTCATTTAGAGAAAGAGCATGATGTCTGACCAATACATCTCTCCTGTAATAACCTCCTGTTTCCACATGTTTGCACTTTCCTCTTGTTAAAATTACAGACAAGAATAGTTTTGATTTATTGGTGACATCTAATATAGCTGTGTTTATATTGTTGCCAATAAAATGATTTACATGATTGGTTTTTGTTTATACAATCTTTTCTGGGGAGTCAGTCACCTGTGTTAGGACAAGGTACATTCTGCTTTATTAAAATGAACCCTTGGGATCTAAGAACATTCAGCTCTATCTGTCCTTGATTGAATTGCAAAATATGCTTCACCCTGCAGCCGGGCATGAGAATAAATTATATTGACCATCAATAGGCTTTCTCATTTATATTCTCTTGGCTATAAAATATTTAACAATGAAAACAATTAGGAAAAGACATTAGTTACATTAGTAACCAAGGTAGAAGCATTCTAATTTCGAAAAGATCATTTTCATGTAATTCTAAAATTCTTAACTAAGAAGGAAACTACATATTTGTGTATATGTATACATAAATATACATGTATACAAATAAGAGTCAATATAGAATTCAGGTTTGCCTTTTAGGCACTTTCCTCTCTGGCAAAGAGGTAAAATCATTCTCCTTTCTGACCTTTATATTAATGCTGAGTTATCTGTGCATGGTGATAGCTACTCTGCAAAGACTTTACAGCAAGAGGAATGGAAAATGCAACAAAGACTAAATGTAGCCTAAGGAAATTAAATGATGTATGAAAATTAATAATTAACTGGCTCATCAAATGAATGATGACTCTAAATGAGTCTATTAATGTTATTTGCCAAGAAACAGCTTTTGACTTCAGGTGGACATGATAGGACCTAGGCTTTTTGGAATGGTTTCTTGTTCCTGATTTGGTTAGCATTGTTCTTTCATTTTTCATTTGCTTCAGTAAAACATCATGGAATTAGCATGGTCAAACACAGAACTGGGAGTCAGAACTTCTGAGTTCTAATCCTATTTCCCCCTGGAAATGCTTGAAGTTGATCCAGCTTCTCCACACCCCTAATTTCTTCCTTTGCTAGTGGGATTCTGTAGGAGAGAGCCCTGGTCTTGGAGGCAGAGGTTTGGGATTTAAATTTGGGTTCAAATCTTAGGGCAAATGGCCACTTATCCTTCTCTGGGTCTTATCTTCCTCATAGTTCATAAAATTAAATGATCTTTATGTAACATAAAGATAGAAATCTTAGAAGAACTATGGTGATTTTCAGAATGTACAAGTGCTGGGAAAGAAGGAAATACTATTAAATATGCAGTGGGTCAGTCAGTATGCATTTATTAAACTCTTTTTATGAGTCAGGCACTGTGCTAAGCATTGAGGATACAAAAAGAGCCTAAAGTCAGTCCTTGTTTAAAGGAGTTTGAAATCTAATGGGGGAAGAAAATATTTTAGCCCATATGATGTTTAAACTTCTTCTCATATTGTTTGGGACTTTTAAAAGAGCAATGTCACCATGTGAAATAATAGAGTTCTGAAAAAAAATGTATCCCAAATATATGACCAAAATTTACACTCTGATGTCACATACTCATCTCTTTCTACCCTTCTTCTCCCAATCTTGTGCATGTTTGCTGAAAGCACTGGCTCAGAATTCCATAAGGAAGAAAAAAAGAGCTAAGAAAAATTTCAACATATGGAAAACTTTTATCCATGCATTTTAAAGTGTTTAATCCTTTTAATTTACCAGTTATATATATGCATATATATTTATATACCAGTTTTATATGTGCTTTTCTTTTCTTCTTCTTCCTCCTTTTTCTTTCTTTCTTTTCTTCTTTCTTTTCTTCTTTCTTTTCTTCTTTCTTTCTTTCTTTCTTTCTTTCTTTCTTTCTTTCTTTCTTTCTTTCTTTCTTTCTTTCTTTCTTTCTTTCTTTCTT
>NC_058136.1:2516954-2541545 GCF_016433145.1 Gracilinanus agilis | reverse complement strand
CTTTCTGTTGTTCCATTACGGTCCAAGAAAGGTATAATGGCACTGACGGATTTTTAAAATTTAAACATTTAATTTTTTTTCAGATTACATGTGGATATAATCTTTAATATTCATTTTTGGATATTTTTAATCCATATTCTCTCCCTCTTTCCCACCCCTCCCTCCTCTTCTCCAAGGATTTTTAACTCAGATCATAGCAGAAGGATGCTTGTTACTATGGACCTTAAGATGTTGGAGATGCCCATTTAATTGTGGCACACTACATGCTAATGCCATAAGAGTGAATTACCAATGGCTGACCCGTTTGTGTTTGTGCATGTTTCCTACATGTCACCTATTTAAATTTATATTCCACATAAGTTAGGATAAATCCCTGATATTGATAGACAGTGTGCCATAGGGGTTAGAGAGCTGGCTGGCCTCCAAATTGGCAACATCTGGATTCAAGTCCAACCTTGTACTTAAACTAGCTATGTGACCCTGGGCTAATCACCTAATCTTTCAGTTCCTCAGGAAATACTTTCAGATTATACATTGCAGAGCAAGTGCCAGCCTGTATTGATAGAGGGAATTTCCTTCCTAAAAGTTGCCTATTGGAATAAAAACAGAGGTCCAGTACAAACACACACACACACACACACACACACACACACACACACACACACACACATTCTCACACACATGCCCTTGTTTCAGAGTTGAGACTCCTAATAGTTGCCTTGGTTAGTGTGCAGTACTTTAGGCATTTCAAAGATTAAAACCTGAAATGTGACTTTAATTGCTACAAGTAATTTGGTTCTATTCTTTTTCTCTTTTTCTCTGCCATTATTTTACTCAATGCTGAAATGCCCCAGGCATGGACATTGATTATTTTAGATTTTCAGTCCATGCTAATTGGAATGAAGAAAAGTCTACAGGAAAAGTTGTTACTACTATGCCCTTACCACAAATTCCCAAGAATCTGTAACTCATACCCTTTGTTCATGCCAACATTTTTCAAGGTATTGAAGTCTGAAAAGCAAGCATGGTTTGTCAAAGGCTATTATTCAGTTCTGCACATTCAGTGTTATGGAAGAAGCCTTGACAAATATTTTTAAACTTGGATTCTAAGTATTCCTTAAAAGGCAAAATCTACACAAGAGAAAGCAAACACTTTGTGAAGAAATGTTGGAATATTTTCCTTATTTTTCACAT
Source organism: Gracilinanus agilis (assembly GCF_016433145.1). Lineage (NCBI taxonomy): Eukaryota > Metazoa > Chordata > Mammalia > Didelphimorphia > Didelphidae > Gracilinanus > Gracilinanus agilis. The sequence goes on along the minus strand of NC_058136.1, from coordinate 2,540,351 downwards.
GAAGAAACCCATACACATTGAGATTAAGTGCCTCTGCCCATGATCAGGAAGGAAGGAAAAGTCAGTCTCCCTGAATCCAAGTCCACCACACTTTTTACTTCCTCACCTAACTGTCCATTTCTGTTTGTGTTTGCATCCCTAGTACCTTAGCACAGTACCTGGCATATAGTAAAGACTAAATAAATATTTGTGGATTGATTCACCCTTGGAGCAAACAGTTGGATTTCTGTAGATTAAACTATATTTTTCAAGTGGTACCACAAAAAGTCCCTGAAGCTATTTTGAGTATCTAATACCTGAAATTTTAGGAAATCCCAAACTGAAGTGTCCCATGGATTTCAGTTATAAATTAACACTTCAATATTAGATCATTTTCCCAAGTACTATTAGTAATGCATTCAAATTCTTATTCAAAGAAAATATGTTTCTCCTGATAATTAATAATTAAGTGGTACACTTTTGAATCATTCAGTTAAAATAAGAAGTATGCCAGCATTTGGGGACTATTTTAGCCTCATGTAGATAGCCCAGACACTCTCTACTATTCAAGTAGAATTTTTTATTTTGTAGCTGATTCAAGTGACAAATCACAGTAAACTTTTTTAGTTAAGTATTTCAAATGAATTTCTCAGAAATTGTAGCTTTGTTGGAAAATTGAAACTTTGAAAATCTTTCAACAACAGCAGAGGGCGCCTCTATACAGCCAGTAAAATTAAAAACTAAGGAATTCCATGACATTAAAGACAATGCCCCAGGAAGGTATTGGAAAGGTACCTGATAAAACAGTACTCTTCAAGTTGGAATGAAATAAAAGATTGACTGCATTTGGAAACTTCAAATGAAAATGACTCATATTTATTTACAGTATCCATTTATTTCTATCCCCCTTTTCATGAATTTTTGAGATATGTATAAGCTGTATATTTTGTTGGGAAAAAAAAACCCACAACTATAGCTACAGTAGAAATAATAGCAACTTAAATTCTCTATGGCTTTAATGTTTATCATGTACTTTGCTCACAACAATCCTTTTATCTCTTTCCTTCCTTAATCAGTTCCTGTTGAACTCACAGTATTTCTCACCTCCACAACTACCTTAGTCCAAAGGAACTTCAACATGAACATTGATACTCCAACTACTATCACTTCTCAGTTCCTCATTCTACTCACTTTCCATTTTTTATTGCTCCACTCCACTTCAGCTACACATATATCTTTCCATTATCCCCAGATGTTCTGTTTCCATATTCATGACTTCTGAAATTCCTTTATCTAACCATAATCATATATCATTTCATTTCCCCCTATAATATACCTTACAAATCTTAACTCTGTTAATTGCCCTCACCATGACCTCTAATCTCTCTACCACTTAGTTTTTCCCCAGGCTATCAATGGCTATATTCTCAGTAGGCTGTATCTTAATATCTTGGTGAATCAGTTCAAATTTACATTCAAACTCTTTACCCTCTTGTCCTATTGCCTGTAAAGTTTTTTCAAACCCTACCTTCCAGTGACTTACAGAACTCATCATTATGAATTGGAGATTTTCTATTCTACTAATTATTTTTTTTATACAGGCCATAAATGCTGCCATTTATTACCTGTTAACTTCTTTCATGATTCTAATTTCTTTCTGAAACTATGAGGGAATATACTCATGAGGTTCCATGCATGTTCTCATGAGGATCTAGAGCAGTGATTCCCAAAGTGGACGCTACTGCCCCCTGGTGGGTGCTGCAGTGATCCAGGGAGGCAGTGATGGCCATGGGTTGCATTTATCTTTCCTATTAATTGCTATTAAAATTTTTAAAAATTAATTTCCAGAGGGCTAAGTAATATTTTTGCTTGAAAGGGGGTGGTAAGCCAAAAAAGTTGGGAACCACTGATCTAGAGCATCTTTCTGTTTCATCAGAAAGGAAAGTATTAAGGACAAATTTAAGTATGTGACCATGCATAAAAAATACATAAGAATAAATGTGCCTTTATCTATCTATAAGAGGCCTTTTTCAGTCCTCATCTTCTTTAGATTGCTTTCTTTCTCCCCTTTTATGTTTTTTTTGTGCGTATGTGTATATGTATATTTAAACACATATATGTATATGGTCATCTCTTGCCATATCATGGTTCACTTATTTTGGCTTCACTGCATCACAAGATTTAAAAATATATATATCTAATTCTGTATCTCTGAGTTTACATTTATTGTGGCACATTATTGGCTGATGGAATGAAAGGCGACCAACCATAGCGCAGTGTTCTGTATCCTGGGCACTGATTGGCTCAGTGACGGTAGCTTAATAAGAGTTAATAAGGTTTATAGGAGAGTGGGAAGGGTTTATAAAGACTTAATATACGTATATATTAATAATAAAATAAATATAATTCTGCTACTTTGTGGATTTTCACCTATCGTGGGGGTCTCTGGAATATAACATACACACACACACACACACACATATATTATTTTACATCTTGTCACTCCCCCATTAGAAAGTGAGCTTCTTGAGGTAGAATTGCTGTTTTTGCCTTATTTGTGTCTCCTGTGATCAGGATAGTGCTTGGCATACAGTAAGTGATTAATAAATGTTTGTTGACTCACTAGTATAAAGACAATTTGTCCCATTTTGTAAATAAGGAAACTGAAGCTCAAGAATCAATCAATTAGAACCAGAGGAGATCGCAGAGGTCAGAGAATTTATTTTTCACATACTGTATTAATTCTTAAATATTAGGTAGAATTATTGTATATTTCTGCATCTGGTATATGGGTCAGAGATACCTTGAGTTTGCTCTTTTTTGCATTTTCTTTGTCTTTGGGATTCCCAAAGAGTATCTTCCTTTGTAAGAAAATTTGGTTAACAAATGAAGGAGACAAGTGTTCTTTCCCTATGGACTTGACTGTGTGTCTTTGGAGATGGGGAGTAGTGGATAGATTGATTGACCACCTCTTAATTAGCTATCACCAATTAAAGATGTCTTGGGATGGTTAAGGGAGGGGCTCAATAATGAGCTCCTTAAAATCTATTTATTAGACTGTCTGATCTAGCTCAACTGGTCACTGGTCTCTGAGAGAGCGATGGAGACATATATATCACTTTATCAATTATGAAATTGGCTTAACCAATAAACCTGATAGAATCAATAAACTTATATTCTTACCCTTAAATCAGTCTCTTGAGATAATTTAAATCATGGTAGTGGCCATTAATTAATGGAAAAAAAAAGTAGTCTGTATTCCCCAGGGGCTGATAATCCACAGACAAAGAAGTGTATGTTGATTGCTTACAAATTAAACAAGAAGTAAATTAGGGGTAGATTAAGGCTTGTAGTGTAAAAAGAAGTGATCTCCCAGGGTTGAACAACTAGTTTAGAAGCAAAGTTCAATTGAACTTCAATTGAAGTCTCTTAATTCTTGGCTTTAAAACCCCCCCAACATTTAAGCAGTTTTAATAATTGCAGATTACATAATCATATAAGATTTCCTAGATCTTCTCCATCTCCTAACATCACACAATCCTATAAAACTTAATAGGATTCTGTGCCATTCATTACTGAGTCATTTTGAACTCTCATGAACATTTTTGGAGTTTTCTTGGCAAAGATACTGGGCTGGAGTGATTTGTCATTGCCTTCTCTAGCTCATTTTGCAGATGAGGAAACTGAGATAGACAGGGTTAAGTGACTTGTCTGGAGTCACATAAGCCAGAAGCGTCTGAAGCCAGATTTGAACTCAGAAATCTGAATCTTCCCAATTCTAGGCCCACCACTCTATGCACTGTTCTACCTAGGTGTCCTATGGTGTAGAATACTTTAAATTTTGTGTATACTTACAGACACATGTATGCAATATTCATGTTCTGTCAGTTTTACCACTAAAGACTGAATGGGAATTTAAGCCAAGGATTTCAAGATTTAATAATCAAAAACAATGTACAAATTCATTTATCAATGGTTTGTTGGTACCTGTACTATGAAAGACAATCAGCTCTTAACTTAAATAATGTGTAATTGTATTTTCTAAGAATGAGTCATGCCAAATTAACCTCATTTCCTTTTTTGACAGTATTGTTAGACTGTAGAGCTCTAAACTAGAAGTAGTTTATCTTGATTTCAGCAAGGAATTTCATAGGCTTATGAATTTAGTGTTGGAAGGAATTGTGGAGGCTCTAGAGTTTAACCTTGTTGTACAGAGGAAGAACCTGAAGCCCAGAATGGTTTTAATGACTTGGCCAAAGTTACACCAGTAATGAATGATAAATATAATTTGAACCCAGATCTTCTGATTCTAAATCCAGTGCTTTTCTGAAAGGTACCTCAATGCCTTTCAAAAAACTCTTTCATAGAAAACTAGCCACATTCAGAGGAAAAACTGTGGGAGGAGAAACACAGAAGAACAACAATTGCTTGAACACATGGGCTGATGGGGATATTATTGGGGATGTAGACACTAAACAATAACTCTAGTCCAACTATCAATAATATGGAATTAGGTCTTGATCAAAGATACGTGTAAAACCCAGTGGAATTGTGTGTTGGCTAAGGTGGGGTTAGGGGAGTTTGGGAGAGAGGGAAAGAACATGTAACATGTAACTAGGGGAAATATTCAAAATTAAAATTAAAAAAACCTCTTTCATGAGATTCTTACAGAAAACATGCACATACACATATACACACAGACATACGAATTCCCCACATATATGGATCATCCATCATGCAGTCAAGAGAATTCATAGATCTTTGAAAAACTCTACCCAAAACATGTTGATTAATGGATTGATGTCAGCCTGTAGGTATCTCTCATGAGTTCTTTATATCAATGATTTGAATGAAGATATAAAAGACACGTTTATCAAGATCAAAGTTAACACAAAACTGAGAGGAAAATCTAATACCTTGCATAGCAACATCAAGATTTAAAAAAAATCTCCTTAGGCTGAAATCCTGAGCCAATAATATAACAGGTATAATTTTAAAGCTTTACATTTTTGGTTTAGTCACACAGATTTGTAAAAAAATTAGGTTTGGCAAAAGGCACTCTGTATTCAAATTAATAAAGATTCAGCAAATATCAAATATCTATTCTGAACTTAACACTGCTGGGAACTGGGAGAAACAAAGTTTCCATGATGCACGTTTTTTGTTTTATGAAGTTATAATCTAATAGTGAGGGCATGCCATATATACAAATAAGTATAATTTAAAAATAATTGATAAGTACATTAAAAGAGGTGAAAAGTAGCATGTGAAATCTGAGGTAGGAAACATAGTTAATGACTAGAAAAAATGGCAAATTTATAACTAGAACTTCTGACTCCTGGTCTTGTGGTGATCAGTTAAGGGGTTCAGAGATAGAAAGCCTAGTCCACAATGTCCTGTGCAAGTAGTTACCTTGGAACCCCATTATGTTGAGGATGCAGAGGAGAGAGAGACTAAGATATATTCTTCCTGTGGGCAAGACACTAAGATTGCTGCTCAGAAAAGAGAAGAGTGATGTTGGGCTTAAGAGACAGTCATCTCCCGTATTATTTGATGGCAGTTGATTAGGAACACAACAAATGAAAAATTCTAATTGAACAAATATTTATTAAGCCTTTCTTCTTTGTAAGAGACTATACTTTATCCTAGTTTCTGTGACATAAAGAGAAAAATGGCATAGCTTCTTCCCCCAAGGAGGTTAAAGTCTACTCTAAGCGATAATGTACATTGGTTCAAAAAAATAGGAACCAATGGGTCAAAGGAGAGATCCCGGCAAATTTTTAGCATGGCTTTCAATGATTCCAAACTTTATTTAATTATTTTGCTTGTAGACCAGAACTTATTTTTCTTAGCCATAAAAATGGCTGTTGTGATTGCTCATGTGATTTTAAGTGTAAGTTTCACCTAATTCATGAGAGACTCATGCAGGAACATATGATTGTAAGTATAAGTTCTATATAATTCATAACATACCTTGGGAATTCTAGTACACTAATATTCTACAACATACTCTTTGAGAACTGTTGCTTTAAGTGAAGACTATTAAAATGAAATAGATTTGTTGTAATTGCCTCTTTTCACAGAGAAAATTTTATGTCTTTCAAAGGAATAATTTTCTAGGGTTGTTTACTTTGTTGCAGTGAAATGCAGTAAAGATTCAGGAACGACCACAGTGACTGCATAGTAGAATTTTGTTTAGATATTTTCAGATCTTTTCATATTTAACCTGACTATATCACTGACTACATAATGGAATATAGGTATGAAATATTTAAAAGTAAAGAGAAAAAGTTAGCTTCTATCAGTCACAATAAAATCATGTTGTTCTCTTTAAATTCACTGTCATAGTTAAATGGCATACTACATTAAAACATAAAAAGATTTTGAAATAATTTATTGATTTAGAACAAAAGATAAATTTTGGAGTTTTTTGACTCATGATTCATAATAAACTTGAGTCATACAGGATTCACTGAAGAGCTTAGAAATGTATTCCCCTAAGATTTATTACCTAAGAGGGAATAAAATGTTGTTCCTTCTCTTTTAATGACAACCTGTGGAAAATGAGGCTATGGGGAGCTTACCTTTCCATTAATTTGACAAATGAGCAGAGAGAGCACACATTCATAGGTAAGCTTTGCTAAATGTATTCATCGACACAGCTGCTCATTGTCATCAAATAGTCCATCACTGAGCTGAAAAAGTCCCAGAAATCTCTCCGCATAGGTAGAATGTGATGGTGAATGTTCCTTGTCTTTCTTAAAAGGGAATGTAGCTCTTCACAGCTGCTGTACTTAGAAGCCCCTGCAAATATGTCATGTTTTATCTTGTTGAGAAAAAAGGTATAATGACAGTTAAACATTCTAGAGTTAGTATAAAAGTTTATTGGGAACATAGTACTAAAAATTTTGAACCTTATTGAAAATAAGATGCAATGACTATGTGAAAAGAATGAGGGCTGACTTTGAATCCTTTGATCCTCCAATTTCCTCAGCAGAGATACTGCTTCCCCCTATTTGCAGGCCCTTCTATACCTAATAGATAATCTTCAAGTTACAGTAGCAAAAGCAGTTCATTCTTTTTAGCTACTACCCTTCTGGAGATGAACATTTTTGCAGTTATCTACGCCAGTCTTCAGATAACAAGCTACAAAGTTAATTGCCAAGATCTTAATAGGACTGTCTGAAAATGTACTATGCAAAGGGAATGTGTTCACTTACTTAGATTTGAAGAATTCTGAGTCATTTCCATGTTATAAGGAAATATTAAAAGTATGTCTTTAGGTAGGTTAAGGGATTAATCTGAAAAGTTATGCTCTGTTTGATTAAAACAATGATTATAACATTAAACTGTGAGAAAAAAATTTTACTCTGTGCATTAAAAAGAAATCTATACAATGAAATAATTGTTATAGCTTTGAAGTAATAAAAATAATGTATAGGAGGTGATGAAAATGATGATGATTACTTAAAAGAAATGACAAAGACTTGTTGAATCTGGAACTAAATATACTTGTAGAGCCAAATTCTCTCTAATGGAGACATTGCAGTGTGAGAAAAAACATTCTGGATTTAGATTGAGAAGATTTAAGCTTACATCCTAGACATATCATTATGAAGACTTGGGCAAATAATAGGCTTGTGTTTCTTGAAGGTACTAGATAACCTCTAGGTTCTTTACAGATCTAAATCTATTTTCCCAAAACATTCTCCTATAGTTATGCATGGAATACTAACTCTGATTATCACTTGTTGAGAATAAATTTCCTAGACAATAAAAAATTCTTGTCATGAGAGACCCTGAAATATTTGTGGGATTAAAAGAAAAGCTACATATGAAATGACAGTCTCATATTCACTGTAAAGAAATAAAACTCATTTTCTCAGCTCATTATTTACTTCAACACTGAAGAACAAGAGGTTATGATGAGGACAACAACCTTTAGTGTTCTACATGGCATGCTGTAGCCAAATAGCAACTCTGGTGACTTGTGGAATGAGTATTCAGAACTCTTTTACTCTGTCTCTGTTTGAAACAGCCTTTTCTAATGCTCATTGTGATTTACTTAATTGTGAAAAGGCAGCAGAATTGTGCCTCAAGTTGGCTTCCAGAATATCCTTTTTTAATAACATAGTACTAATTTTCACAATTCCTTCAGGAGAACAACTACACCTAGCATTGTCATGGTGTTCTAAGTGGTCCATTCATGGGGGAAGAGAAAAACACTGGGATTAGAAGACCTGGATTTAAGTTCCTAAGAGAAATTTGTGACTATGGACAAAATCACCTCTCACCTGGCACTAGTTTTCTCCTCTGTTTAAAAAAAAGGAAAAGAAAAGAAAAGAAAAAAAAGAAAAGAAAAGAAAGAAAAGAAAAGAAAAGAAAGGTGGGAAGGAGAAGGATGGCATTTCAGCCATTTTCCTTATAGAGTGATTGTAATTTGTTACTTGTAAGGTACTACAAAACTATGGAGGACAGCAAGGTGGTACCAGGGATAGAGTTCTGAGCCTGATGTTAGGAGTATGTAGTTTCCTAAATTAAAATCTGGCCTCAGACACTTACTAGGTGTGTAACTCTGGAAGAATCATTTAATACTGTTTGCTTTAGTTTCCTCATCTGGAAAATAAGCCTGGAGAAGGCAATGGTAAACCACTCCAGTATCTTTGCCAAGAAAACTCCAAATGGGATCATGAAGAGTGGGACATGACTAAAGGGACTAAACAACGACAAACAATGCAGAAATATGGATTATTCTGAACTTAAATCAATATATCTATTTGCAAATAATGGATCCCTTGATGAAGAAAATAAGATGAGGAGATGTGATGAACAGACTAACATATCTAGCTAATGTGACAGGGCCAAGAACCAAGGTTCTCTTTACTTCCAGTTCAGAATTCATTTCACTATGCCATGTTTCCATGATTTATTACCAAGAATCAGCTTGGGTACCGTTTCTGTTAAATAACTGAAGATGATGACTTTGTAGATACACAGAGCCAGGGCTCAACAGTTTGAAACAAAGGTCTTTCTTTTTATTTTCTTGTTTTGCTTGAATCTCTTCTGGTAAACTCAGAGAATTTTTTTAAAAAAGAGAGAGAGAATGGGAGAGGGGGCAGGTAGGTAGCTAAGTGAATTGAGAATCATTCCTAGAGATGAGAGGTACTACGTTTAAATCTGACCTCCAACAATTCCTAGTTGTATAACTCTCCCATTGCCTTGGTCTTAACAGTGATGGGCAAACTTTTTAAAGAGGGGGCCAAAGGAAAGGAAATGGTCGTCTGTCAGTCTATTTCTAAGGCAACTCTTTCGAAGTTTCATTGTATTGTATCCTAATCATTGTATTGGTCAGATTAGGAATAATATTGCACCACCAGATGGAACATTTCAGGGGCCCTGCATCTTGCCTGCAGGCTGTAGTTGGCCCATCACTGGTCTAGAAGAAAGGGAAGGATTAAAAAAAATAAAGATAATGAAGGAAAGGTCTAAAACAAACATTTCCACAACTTTATGCTTGTTTTAAGAAGTAATTAAAATAGTGAATATTTTACAAAGAAAAAATTAGTTACATTTATCTGTTTCTAAATTGCTTCCTCATAAAATGGATAATTTCAAGTAAATACTACCAATACAAAGGCATGGAAGCATTTCTCAGCATTTAACAAGTATCTTTTCATTATAAATCACATTGAATTTGTGAAGTAGGCATAGACCTTATGTCTTCCTGGTAAAAGTCCAAATGCTTGGTTTTAAAGAATATAAATAAACATATTTTTATAGCTGTACCTAGGCTGTTTGAAATGAAAGTTATTACAAATTCACCTAAAATAAACAAAAATCTCTCACATATAATTACTGGCAGTTACCTTAGTAAAAATTCCCTCGGGCCAAAACTAATTTGTTAGCCATTTGATTTAATGCAGATGACTGAGGTTTAATGAAAGTAAAAAGAATGTAAAAATAAAAATGTATAAAACAAATAAAGCAAGTTTCACAGGTGATGAAAATGAGTCCATGCAGATTCTGGAGTTTGCATCAATTTCATACAACCATCATCTGTCTTAAGAACTCAAGATCCCTTGAATGAGTAGCCTTCATTATTTTAAAAATAACTCAAGATGAAAGTGACTCCTTTCAGGGGAAGGGTTTTTTTTTGTCACCTTCATGGATTTCTAATTAAAGAGGGATTAATTCAGAGGATCCCCCTTTACTAAGAATCCACTGTTAATGTGAAACAGTTAAATGGAAGTTGTTAACAACTTTAATAAAAGCACTAATGTTTTAAAGGGCTTAACAAGTTTGAATGTATAATTCATTAGTGAGCAATTCTGTTTCCAAGGAGGGCATACAACTATTTTGCATTGGAGCCCTGCCCTGTTCAAAGTTGTTAATTCATGATTTCTCCCCTCCAAGGGACATCTCCTCTCATTCCTTCCTTTCAACTGATGAGATAAGTAGCAGTAAAAATGTTGTCAATTTGCCAATAGGAACAAAGTAATTGCAACAATAGGACTAAGGCAGGAGTTGGGTGTTGGGTGGGAGAACAGTCTTATAGTGCAAAAAGAATTAGAGGCCTAATTTAGTAGAAAATTATTAAACTATCAAAAGGGAATTATATCTAAAAGAAGGAACTTATTTATCAAAGAAAGACTAGGTAATAATTCCCATCTAGGAATGACTGATTAGCTACTGTTTTGTGAAGTCATTTTTCAGTTGGCAGTTTGGATCTATGGCTGACTAGCAGTGGCAATCAGTGACTAGCAGAAAAAAAACAAAACTGATTGATATTCAGATACTATATGTTCTATGTTATGAAACTAAGCAATGGACAAATCATTCATTTATTAAAACCCAGACGTTTATAGGATCATTTTCCATACTATGATTTTTTAACTGTCATTCCTACTTCATTTCCCAGTTCTATTTAATAATTTCACTTTCTGTTTGTTCTTCAACAACAGTTTCCCCCCCTCTATAAAAAGTTTAAATGTGAATTATTACTTTAAAGTGCCTTGGGTTCTTTTTAAAAGGTATAAGAATTATATATGTTAAAAACAATGTCATACACTGGTCTTGGTATTTCACAGCCTGCCCTCTTCAGACCAAAGATTATGGATATTGTTTCTGTGGGAATTTGCTCCAATTAGCAGGAGTCAGCTTGGGAAGACTAATTCTACAGCTCCAAATGAAAGGTTCTTAGCATTTTTTTGCATCATGGACACAATTCAGTTACAGGGTGCACAAATTATATATATGAAAGTATCACAGAGATTATTTCCCAGGGAAAGACATAGTTAGAAATTCTGCCTGGTATATGTAATAAGAATTAACCTCAGTCCAAAAGGCTGGTGGGGTGTTCTGGAATAGGAGAGGCTGTAGTTTATAATTTGAGGTGTAGGATCATACTTGACTAGGATTTCACTTAAGCAGATATGCTGTGGTCCACAGACACCAATTTCTTACAAATATAACAGGAGTTAATCAAGTAAATATATGAAATCAAAATGGTATAAAAGGCATAAAGATCCCCATTAATGCAAGAGCTAATTTCAGAGAGCAGCCAAAAAACACCAGAATGGGAATGAGGGAGAGCAAGATTTGAATCTTGATGTTGCTTCTAGCTTGCTCTGTGACCTTTTGCAAATAATTTGCCTCTATAGGACTTAGTTTTCTCGTGTGTTAAATTAAAAAAATGTGTAGATCAGTTTTCTCCTGTGTAACAAAAAAAAAACACAAAACAACAACAAAAAACAACTAGATGGCACAGTGGATAGAATGCTGGGTCTGGAGTCAGGAAGATTTGATTACAAAGCCAGTCTTAGTGAAGTGCTAGCTTGTGATCTTGCATAAGTCAGTTAACCATTGTCTGCCTCAGTTTCCTCATCTTTGAAATTACTATCATCACAGCACCTTCCTCCTAGGGTTATTATGAGGAGAAAATGAGATAATACTTTTAGGATGCTGAGACAAGGCTCTGCACACTATTGAAACTTAATAAATCTTATTTCCTTCCTTCCCCTTGTAAGATCCCACTTTCAAGATATATTTATTGATAGATCTAAAAGAAATGGAAAGAGGAAAACAAAACCCAGTCAATGCTTTTAAGTTGCTAAGGCAAAGGGATAATAATGGGTTAAAACACTTTTCATACACATCTTTTCGCTTGTTTTTGAAAGGAAGAAAAAATAATGAATTACCTAGGCATCAGGCACGTCACCAGTCAGCCATGTCTAAGGCAGCTATGCCCCCTGCAGCTAATAGCCCTTGTACTGCTGTCTTTTCTGAATTGTCAGCTACCAAGCTATTTAAGGACTGTAGTCACACAGGGTGATCAAGTTGGCAGCCACATGCCCAGAATGCCAAAGTCTCAATTTTTCCTTGCTTCAAATTTATGGTTGTCATTAACTCTTTAACCCTGGAGAAACTCTGGATGTATGGATGAGTATAGAGCAGACAACTCAAAAATGACTCTGTAATCTCTTTGAAGGCAAAAAATAAAATAAAACGACTCTTTGTCCGGGAAAATAATCTCTTAAGGTTTATCTATTTCTCCTGAGCACTCAACAATTCAAATCCCAAAGGTATTTACTCAGAAACTCCACTTTACAAAACACAGAGGGAGATATTTATATTTTTAAGATTCCCTTCCATCCAAAAGGTTCACAGGAGTGATAAATAACTTTTCAAAGGTAGCCTCAATTTTTTGTTTTATTCATCTCTGATGAAACTGAGTATTTCTGTCATATTTTCTGTCATATCTCTGAATTACTTTAAAGTCAGTTAACTTTCTTTTAAAATCTTATAGGCAGCTGGGCATGGCTATGGCTCCTACTGTCAGGGATATTATTACTGAGAGACCTGTTGATCTCTGGAGTTTTGAGCTTTAGGGATTCAGGCTGATTAAATGTCCTATCCCCCTAGATTGGTGTCCTATATGATGAACTCTTGGGGCTGCCAGGCTGCCTGGGGAAAGGTGAGCCTGTCCAGGTCAGAAACAGAGCTGTTCAAGGCTTCATTCAGATAATAGTAGTATTTGACCTGTGAGTAATGCCTGTATTTCCAGGTTAGATAAAATAGAAAGATTTGGACTCAAAAAATAAATAATTAAAAATTTTTTAAGCAAATACTTTCCTTGAATGATTTACCCTGAAAATGTATCGTACCTGTGATTTTAAGGGATGTTTCTTATCACAGTGTGTTTTAATAAGTTATAGATTAGCCGAGAAAGTCAATCACTTCTTTTTAAGCCAATTTTGATCCATTTATGCAATTTTAATGACAAGACTATACTAATAAAATGTGTCAAATATGTGAAGCTGAAATAGCTATTTTTTCATTAGCTCTTTGAAATTTAATATAGTCTAACAATTCTTCTTTACAAAGTCCTATTCTGATGTTTCATTGGTTCTTAGAAGAATCACTTAGGTTTTTGAAAGTCTATGAAAGTAGAATATGAACTCTGAAAAGTCCTTTATCAAGCTGTAAAGATTTAAAATCCAGGTACAGGGACAGAGAAGGTCATTACATCCTGATAAAAGGCAGTATAGACAATGAGGAAATAACATTGCTTAATATGTGTGCATCAAATGGCATAGCATCCAAATTTGTAAAGGAGAAACTGGTAGAGCTCAAGAAGGAAATAGATAGTAAAACCACACTAGTGGGATATCTAAATATTCCTCTGTCAGATCTAGATAAATCAAACCAAAAAATAAATAATAAAGAGGTAAGAGAGGTGAATGAAGCCCTAGAAAAATTAGATTTAATAGATATGTGGAGAAAAATAAATAGGGACAAAAAGGATTACACCTTCTTTTCAGCTGCACATGGTATATTCACAAAGATTGACCATGTAATAGGGTATAGAATCATTGCAAACAAATGCAAAAGAGCAGAAATAATAAATGTAACTTTCTCAGATCATAATGCAATAAAAATAATAATTAGTAAGGGCACCTGGACAGGCAAATCAAAAACTAATTGGAAATTAAATAATATGATTCTCCAAAACCAGCTAGTGAAAGAAGAAATCATAGAAACAATCAACAATTTCATTGAGGAGAATGACAATGATGAGACATCCTACCAAACTCTGTGGGATGCAGCTAAGGCAGTACTCAGGGGGAAATTTATATCCTTGAGTACATATATTAACAAATTAGGGAGGGCAGAGATTAATGAATTGGGCATGCAACTCAAAAAATTAGAAAGTGAGCAAATTAAAAATCCCCAGATGAAAACTAAATTAGAAATGCTAAAAATCAAGGGAGAAATTAATAAAATCATAAGTAAAAGAACTATTGAATTAATAAATAAGACTAGAAGCTGGTATATTGAAAAAAATAGATAAAATAGACAAAGTAATTAAAAAAAGGAAAGAAGAAAACCAAATTGACAGTATCAAAGATGAAAAGGGAGACCTCACCTCTAATGAAGGGGAAATTAAGGCAATCATTAAAAACTATTTCGCCCAATTATATGGCAATAAATATAGCAATCTAAGAGATATGGATAAATATTTACAAAAATATAAATTGGCTAGATGAACAGCAGAAGAAATAGAATGCCTAAATAATCCCATATCAGAAAAAGAAATTGAATAAGCCATCAAAGAACTCCTTAGAAAAAAATCACCAGGGCCTGATGGATTGACAAGTGAATTCTATCAGACATTCAAAGAACAACTAATCCCAATACTACACAAATTATTTGATATAATAAGTAAAGAAGGAGTCCTACCAAATTCCTTTTATGACACAAATATGGTACTGATTCCAAAGGCAGGTAGATCAAAAACAGAGAAAGAAAACTACAGACCAATCTCCCTAATGAACATAGATGCAAAAATCCTAAATAGAATATTAGCAAAGAGACTCCAGCAAGTGATCAAGAGGATCATCCACCATGATCAGGTGGGATTTATACCAGGAATGCAAGGATGGTTCAACATTAGGAAAACCATCCACATTATTGACCATATCAACAATCTAACAAACAAAAATCACATGATTATCTCAATAGATGCTGAAAAAGCCTTTGGCAAACTACAGCACCCATTCCTATTGAAAACACTGGAAAGTATAGGAATAGAAGGTCCTTTCCTAAAAACAATAAACAGTATATACCTAAAACCATCAACAAGCATCATATGCAATAGGGATAAATTAGAAGCCTTTCCAATAAGATCAGGAGTGAAACAAGGATGCCCATTATCACCTCTATTATTTAACATTGTATTAGAAACACTAGCAGTAGCAATTAGAGAAGAAAAAGAAATTGAGGGTATTAAAATAGGCAACGAGGAGACTAAGCTATCACTCTTTGCAGATGATATGATGGTCTACTTAAAAAATCCTAGAGAATCAACTAAGAAGCTGGTAGAAATAATCAACAACTTTAGCAAAATTGCAGGATACAAAATAAATGCACATAAATCATCAGCATTTCTACATATTTCCAACACATCACAGCAGCAAGAGGTAGAAAGAGAAACACCATTTAAAATCTCCTTAGATAATATAAAATACTTAGGAATCTATCTACCAAAACAAACACAGGAATTATACGAAAACAACTACAAAACACTTTCCAAACAATTAAAACTAGATCTAAACAATTGGAAAAACATTGATTGCTCATGGGTAGGATGAGCTAATGTAATAAAAATGACCATTCTACCTAAATTAATTTACCTACTTAGTGCCATACCTATCAAACTACCAAAAAACTTTTTCACTGAATTAGGAAAAACTATAACAAAGTTCATTTGGAATAACAAAAGATCAAGAATATCAAAGGAAATAATGAAAAAAAATGTGAAGGAAGGGGTCCTAGCAGTACCAGATATTAAACTATACTATAACGCAGCAATCATCAAAACAATATGGTACTGGGGCAGCTGGGTAGCTCAGTGGAGTGAGAGTCAGGCCTAGAGACAGGAGGTCCTAGGTTCAAACCCGGCCTCAGCCACTTCCCAGCTGTGTGACCCTGGGCAAGTCACTTGACCCCCATTGCCCACCCTTACCACTCTTCCACCTATGAGACAATGCACCAAAGTAGAAGGGTTTAAAAAAAAAAAGAAAAAAACAAACAACAAAAAAAAAAACAATATGGTACTGGCTAAGAGACAGAAAGGAGGATCAGTGGAATAGACTTGGGGTAAGTGACGTCAGCAAGACAGTGTATGATAAACCCAAAGAGCCCAATTTTGGGGACATGAATCCACTATTTGACAAAAACTTTTGGGAAATTTGGAAAACAATATGGGAGAGATTAGGTTTAGATCAACATCTCACACCCTACACCAAGGTAAATTCAGAATGGGTGAATGACTTGAATATAAAGAGGGAAACTATAAATAAGTTAAGTGAACACAGAATAGTATACTTGTCATATCTCTGGGAAAGAAAGGATTTTAAAACCAAGCAAGAGTTAGAGAAAATTACAAAATGTAAAATAAATTATTTTGATTATACAAAACTAAAAAGCTTTTGTACAAACCAAAACAATGTATCCAAGATCAGAAGGGAAACAACAAATTGGGAAAAAATCTTTATAACAAAAAACTCTGACAAGGGTTTAATTACTCAAATATACAAGGAGTTAAAGCAATTGTATAAAAAAATCAAGCCATTCCCCAATTGATAAATGGGCAAGAGACACGAATAGGCAATTTTTAGGTAAAGAAATCAAAACTATCAATAAGCACATGAGAAAGTCTTCTAAATCTCTAATAATTAGAGAAATGCAAATCAAAACAACTCTTAGGTATCATCCCACACCTAGCAGATTGGCTAAAATGAGAGAAGGGGAGAGTAATGAATGTTGGAGGGGATGTGGCAAAATTGGGACATTAATGCATTGCTGGTAGAGCTGTGAACTGATCCAACCATTCTGGTTGGCAATTTGGAACTATGCTCAAAGGGCTATAAAAGAATGCCTGCCCTTTGATCCAGCCATACCATTGTTGGGATTGTACCCCAAAGAGATCATAGATAAACAGACTTGCATGAAAATATTTATAGCTGCACTTTTTGTGGTGGCAAAAAACTGGAAAATGAGGGCATGCCCTTCAATTGGGGAATGGCTGAACAAATTGTGGTATATGCTGGTGATGGAATACTACTGTGCTAAAAGAAATAATAAACTGGAGGAGTTCCATGTGAACTGGAAAGACCTCCAGGAATTGATGCAGAGTGAAAGGAGCAGAGCCAGAAGAACATTGTACACAGAGACTGATATACTGTGGTAAAATAGAATGTAATGGACTTCTGTACTAGCAGCAATGCAATGACCCAAGACAATTCTGAGGGACTTATGGAAAAGAACACTACCCACATTCAGAGGAAGAACAGCTGGAGAAGAAACACAGAAGAAAATCAACTGCTTGAATACATGGGTTGATGAGGACATGATTGGGGATCAAAAGTACCACACCAATGCAACTATCAACAATTTGGAAATAGATCTTGATTAATGACACATGTTAAAACCAGTGGAAATGCATATTGGCCGGGGGTGTGGGGGGTCGGGGTGGTGAAGGGGAAAGTAAGAACATAAATCATGTAACCATGTTAACTTTTCTAAAATATAAATATTAATAAATGCTTAAAATAAAGAAAATTAAAAAAATCCAGGTACAGGGAAAGTATAAATCTATGATAATATTAGTTGGTATTGCATTGAAAATTTTTGCAAAGAACTTGACAAGATATTACAATTAAACTTCACAATAGAAACAACAATAACAAAAAAAAAACCTTGTGGATATGCTTGTAAAGTAACTTTTGGTAATCTCTGAAAGCTCAGTTAGAAATAGAGGGGCAGTATTGCACTGAAAAAGGGTAAATATCTGGATTTTACAAAGATGACAGATCTTAGATTTTATAAATTATAGCTTGGTATGCTTGACTGAAATTCCTGGAAAAATTGTAGCATAAATTATTAAAGAGATGGTAGTGTACTTCTAGAAAAGAAAGCAAGAAAAAGGAAAAAGAAAAGAAAAGAAAAGAAAATCTTTGGGCCAGTATTTTGTATCCATGCATTCTTGTTTTTTTTTATTATGAACAATATTAAACACCAAAAAAACAATTAGACTTGAGATGTACTTATTTGTATTTTTTTAAAATGAGTTTCAGCAAACAAAATAAGAAGCAGACATCAAAGTGAATTAGAGGGATTCATTAAGTCATTCTAATCTCATTTTCTTTTTGGCAGGATAAGTGAGTAGGCAGAACAAGGCAATGTTGTAAAGCAAGGTACACCATGATTTCTGTAAGGTATCTGGCCAAAATTGCTCATGAGATCTTTGTAATATAGAGATGAACTTTATGATGGTGTGGTTTAGTGAATTTGCAACCATTTAATAACTGGACCTAGAAATAGGTTATTATTAATTCACTTGAAGGAAGATGTCTGGTGAAGGATTTGGAGACTTCTCCTTGGTCCAATACTATTAATACTTTTATTAATTACTTCAATGAAGGTGTAGCTGTCATAATGGCAAATGACACATGGCTTAGAAGAGTAAGTCATGTACTGAATAGTAAGAGTTGGGATCTAAAAAATCTTGTCACTGTTGAAGACTGGTGGGTGGAAATAGGGTTGTTGTAATAAGAAGACTTAGTTAAACTTGAGACTGTAGGAACATCATATGCAAGAAGGATTAAGCTGTTCCTTTTGACTTTAAAGGATACAACTAAAAACAGTATGTATCAATTTGTGGAGAAGGAGATTTTGGCTTGACATATATAAGAAATAACTTCCTAACATTTGGTGATCCAAAATGAGAGACAGAGTGGAAATTCCTTTCAACTATAGGATGAAATTGCCACTGTAGCACTAGAAATTTTAACTAATAGAGAACATGAGGACATTTCCCAGAAGCATGTGGTCTGCTAAAAAAGAACGGATTTTTCACCTGGCCTCTTCTTTAAGTAAAAGATTCTCTGTGAGCCTTGACTCTTGCTTTTAGAGGAAACTGTGTCCTCTTTCTCATAATCCTAACAGTTCATCCCAGACACTTCCCCTGGCCATCCCCATTGGTGGATATTTTGAAAGAGGAAGCAGATTTGGAGATCTCAACTCTTCTCTCATTACTTCATCACAGAGTCTTACCCAAATAAAGAAACTGCCAATGCACTCCACTTTCAAATGGATCAAAGTTCATCAACTAGATAAATGTGGACAAAATGCCCTTCTCTTGCATGTTAAGAAATTGAACATCAGGGAATTATGAAGCCGGTCTTTCTCTAGCAATCTTTGGCTAGAAAAATGTAAGTTGGCTCAGTCATGTTTTCAGTGGCTCTTTCCCTTATTCTGGACCTGTTTACCCACCCCCCCAATCTAGATGATATATTTAGCAAGGACAAAGAGGGCTTATGCTTTTAAATGCCTCAGAGAGAATTCTTGATTACAGATAAAGAAGGAACAAGTCTTGATCCTATTTATAAGGGGAGATTTTCCAAGGTGGGGCATTCTCTAAATTTCATAGGAACAAAAGAATGAGAGATGAGTCTGAACCTCAATTCAGGATTCAAAAACAGAAATAATTCATTAAGCTAAAAATACATCCTCTCACCATTTATCTCCTTTTCAATTGTCAAATTCTGTGATTCTGTGAAAGTGGAAAGGATTGCCTTGGTAAGTAAGAGTTTTTCATTTATTGGAGGTCTTCAAGCCAAGAATGGATGTAGTTTGGAATTTAGAAAGAGAAATATATAATTTGTTTACTCATGAAACTTGGATTTGCCTGAATCAACCAATTATTATTAACTATAGTCAACGAATCTTTTTTTAATTTAGTATTTAATTGTCATAGTAGTAAGAACTTTAAGAATCCTAGGATTATAGCTATAAAGCTATCAGGAAAACTATAAGATCACCTAATCTAACCCCTTCATTTTCTTTTCTTTTCTTTTATTGATTTATTAAAAAAACCCAGACCTTCTATTTTGGAATCAATATTATATATTGGTTGAAAGGCATAAGAGGGGTAAGACTTAGGCAATGGGGGTTAAGTGACTTGCCCAGGGTCACACAGCTAGGAAGTGTCTGAGGTCATATTTGAACCCAGGACTTTTCATCTCCAGGCCTGGCTCTTTATAAGTAAGGCTACTAAGTAGGCTAAATGAGGAAATGTGCCTCTGTAACTCAGTCACAATGTTCCATATAGGTTGTATATTGCACAGTCAGGATTCAAAAACCCAGGTTTAATAATTCTATGACCTCTTGGAGGGAAGTATCTAATGAGGGGCCCATGAGAGAGGCCCAGAGCACTATTCCTGTGATATCCAAGAGACCTCAGAATTAAATTCTGAAACATTATAGGAAAAAAGTTTCAAAATTAGCACATGTCCATCACATTGGGTAAAATACTCAGGGCACCCTAAAATTAGAACAATGCAAAGGTTCCATTAGATTCATGAACTGAAAGGATTAAACTTCATGAAAGACAAAGGGAAAGGAGATTGAAGAAAAAAGGGATCTTGGGGTTAGACTGTATTTACTTCTTAATTGTTCTTAAGTAGAAGAGAGAGAATTTCATAGCAAAGACATATAAGTGAAGTTTGGCAGGCCAGAGGGTGTGTGTGTGTGTGTGTGTGTGTGTGTATTGTGGGCTATTCTTCCACCCTCCAAAACAAAAATGTTTGTTTTGCTGTCATTCCAAATAAAAGGAGTGAAATCTGCCAGGAACATGGAGAACAATAGCTGTTTTAATGGCATTGCTCTCACTATTATTGTCTGCCCAAAAGAATTATATGAAATAGTAGAAAGGGTTCTATGTGGTTCCCATCTCCTACTTCATCTAGAGAAAAGTGTCTCATTTGTTATTTACTTACTTATTTGAGTTCTCCAAAATTGTGTCTGCATGTGAAAAAAAACAAGTGAAAAACTGACACAATTAGCTAGAATTACTCAAACAGTTTTCTCTGAAGCATTGAGATAATTGAGATGGATTTGTCTAGCTTTTTTAAAAGAAAAAATTATATAAATGGATGCTGTCAAATATTTAGAACTGAAAATCAACATTTTTTCCTGAATTTGTAATATGGCAGCTTCCTGGCTATCTTACATATTATTATAGCTACATTTGGATTCATTGATTTTAAAAGCTAATGTTTACTCAATTATGAATTGCTAACACTTACAAAAATGTAGTCAGTATCATTACCAGGACAAAATCGTGCTTATCCCAGGGGATAGATCATGGTTTAACAGGAAAGGATATTACAAAATATCTAGTCCAAGGTCCTCATTTTTGGAGATGTGGAAACAAACTGAGAGAACTTAAGTGAATTTCTCAGGGTTATACAGTTAAGTATAAGAAGTGGGATTTGAACTCAGGTATCCCTACTTCAAGTCTATGCTAAAAGCTTCAAAATACTTCCAGCCTTTCTTACTGGCCAGCTTCTCGTGCCACTGCCACCATCATATCTATGTTTCTATCAGTAGCAGTAATTGGAGGTGCTGAAGGTGGTAATAACATCTCTGTATCTCTGTAGCCCCCTGTCTGCGTGACAGGAAAAGCTTCATCATTTCTAGGACTCTACCCATGATGGTGACTAAGGTAGATTTGATATGTTTATACACCAAATTGTATATATATGTCTGTGCATGTATTTGTTCAGTCATTTTCAGTCATATCTGATTTTCTGTAATTCCATTTGGGGTTTTCTTGGCAGAGATACTGGAGTGGTTTGTTGTTTCTTTCTCCAGATCATTTTACAGATGAGAAACTGAGGCAAACAGGGTTAATTAAGTGACTTGCCCAGAGTCATGCAACTAATAAGTGTCTGAGGCACAATTCCAAACTCCTGAAAATGAGTCTTCTTGATTGCCAACCCAGTGCTCCTAGCTGCCTGTATAGATTATTATGTACTACATATCTGTATTATATACTTAAATATTGTATTTATTCTTTGTTTTGAAAAAAAAAACATTTAAAAGCAGTTGGCATTACTGAAGATTAGTTTAGGTTGTACGGTTTCTCTGTTTTCTAAAAATTTTGATAGGATTTGAGAAACATGCTGATTTTATTTTTGTATTCAACTACTACGTGTACACATTAAAATAAAAAGTCAATTAAAGTAAAAACAACAATCCTGCAGTGTCCTAAGTCTTCCATCAGGGAGCTCTGGATCTCATTATTATACACCATCTCCACCATATCATTCTGTGCCAATTCAGCTCTGCCTATTTTTGGCATTCCTTTGGCCAAGCTGATAAACACTTCATGAAGCTGAGGAAGTTCTATAATCCTGACCAGGCTGCAAAATGGATCCCATTGAATCTTGGATTGTGCCTTTGGGAGGAAAAATATTTACTGTAGAGGTGCTTTAAAGCCTGGATGCTTTCCTCATTTGTAAACCATAAAAGTAGTATATGTCAAGGCAGGATATAAAACCTGATTGCTTTTGATGTTTTCCTTTAGCACAATTACTTTTGGCTATACCTTGAACTCTTTCTTTTTGTTTGACAGTTTTAGTCAGGAACTGGGGCTGATTCTTTCTAATTAGACATGACAGTGGAGTACTAACCTACCTTCCAGTCTTTCCTGTTGAACATTTATGGGAAATGTGGCCTTATCATCATTAGAGTGCACATCCAAACCCTGTATCTATCTTTCTTCTGCCTACTAAACTTTATAGGTTCCTAAAGCAGAAAAATACTAAAAAAGCTTTGAAAGATTTTTCCAGAATCTGCATTTACCTCAAGTTAGAGCCATTGGTTAGCAATTTTTTCCAACAGATACTTTAGTAGAGTGAGGAGAAGCTAGGGGAGGGAGGAAATGGATGGAGCTGCACACAGCTCACTTCAAGATGAAGACTATAACTTGATTTTAATGGCATTTGAATTTTGTTTAAAAATTATGCCCTTTCATTACTACTCTGTTGATGGACCTATGAACTGATCTAATCATTTTAGAGAGCAATATGGAATTATGTCCAGAGTTCTAAAAATGTATATGTCCTTTGACCCAGCAATAACACTATTAAATATATTTCCCAAGGTGATTAGGGAAAAAGGAAAAGAATCTATATGTTCTAAAATATTTATAGCAGCTCTTTTCCTGGTGGCAGAGAACTGGAAAATGAAGAGATGCCCATCAATTGGAGAATGACTAAACAAGCGTGGTCTATGGTTATGATGAGTACTACTGTGCTGTAAGAAATGACGAGCAGATTGATTTTGGGGGAAAAAACACATGGAAAGACTTGCAGGAAATGATGAAGAGTGAAATTAGTAGAATCAAGAGAATGTTGTACACAGCAGTAATATTCTTTGAAGAATAACTGTGAATGTTTGTCTCCAGAGAAAGAACTGATAAAGTATGCATGGTATAGTTTTATACATATACAAATACACATGGATCTATCTATCTATCTATCTATCTATCTATCTATCTATCTATCTATC
>NC_058136.1:2491781-2516454 GCF_016433145.1 Gracilinanus agilis | reverse complement strand
CCCTTCCGTTCTACCTGCACTCTTCTATCTCCTTTTTTTTTTTTTTTTCTGCAGAGCTATTATTTTCTTGCCTTTTAGGATTACTCTGTACATTTGATGCATTGCTTTTATGGTAGCAGTGACCTATTTTATGAGTGATTAAATTGAAATATAGAATTTTTCCTGGGTTTACAGAGGTCTGTAAGTTAGAAACTGAGGTATCCTAATGCCTGTGGGTTTTTTTTTTTGTTTTTGTTTTTTTGTTTTTGTTACTGTTTCCTTTGATGAGATCTTACATCCCTTATCTCCCCAGGTAAACTCTGCACCTCTGTGGATGAGGTAAAGTGAACTCTAGAAAATGACAGATGTTTTGCCCTAGTGTTTAACACAGTGCACATAGAAGTTGCATAATAGGGGCAGCTGGGTAGCTCAGTGGAATGAGAGTCAGGCCTAGAGACAGGAGGTCCCAGGTTCAAACCCAGCCTCAGCCACTTCCCAGCTGTGTGACCCTGGGCAAGTCACTTGACCCCCATTGCCCACCCTTACCAATCTTCCACCTATGAGACAATACACCGAAGTACAAGGGTTTAAAAAAAAAAAAAAAAAAAAGAAGTTGCATAATAAGTGTTTATTGAGTATAGATTAATTTTTCCTTTCAAAGAATCACAAAATTTAGAACTGGAAGAGACTTTAAAGATTAATTTAATTTTTTTTTTTTTTGTTTAAGAATAGGAAACGAATTGAGAGTGGTGAAGTTACTTGTCCAAACCACTCAGGTAAGTAAACAGAGCTAGTGTTCAAACACAAGTCCTTTAACCCAAAAGCTGGTGTTTTGGTACTGGCTAGGTCAAGTAATGTTGAGAGCCAGTGGAAATTACTTCCTGCTACACTCAAAAGCAATTGACCAAGATTTGGGTAGTTCCTTGTAGTTGCAAATGCAAACTACAATGAAACTCTAGCCCTAAGCTCTCCAAACTTGAGTAGGTGAATGGGTTACATAAGCTACCTTTATATGTATGTGTATCATATCTCTATATGGGAGCCTCTGGAGGGAGCCAGGGAGACAATAGGGACTGTCTTCACTTAACTGATAAAGGTTAATGCTCCATGCTAGACCCCTTTTAAGGACTTGGTTTGTAGCCTTTCTTACCTTGGAACTTATTGTCATAAGAGGTAGTCATGTGTAAGAGCATAGTCTATTACTGAATTGTCTTGAGAAAATGCCTTATCCCTGTCTTCCCATCAATTCTATCATAGTAGGGTAGAAGAGGAACTTATTTTGTGCCTGCTATCAATTTCCACAATTATGGAACTTCCAAGTAGGACTGCTGACCCCTAAGTCCCTTCTTGCCCTCTAAGCACTTATTCCTTTTTTTTTTTTTAATCCTTACCTTCTGTCTTAGAATCAATACATGTATTGGTTCTAAGGCAAAAGAGTGGTAAGGGCTAGGCAATGGGGGTTAAGTGACTTGCCCAGGATCACACAGCTGTGAAGTGTCTGAGGCCAGATTTGAACCTAAGACCTCCTGTCTCTAGGCCTTGTTCTCAATCCACTGAGCCACCTAGCTACTTCCTCCCACACACACTTATTCCTTTTAGTACCATTACTAGCCTCTGGTGGCTGGAGTTTTAATCTGTTTCTGGAACTGGATTTGGAGGCCTTCCATTGCTTCCCACTACCTATTCTGCCTTGTTTTACCAAACCTTCTTAGAAAAGCTCTAATGGCCAGAACTAATTAGGAGCTGTAATCCTTAAACTTTCTTGTAAGAAAGTTCACTTTCCTTGGGGTAAGGTTCTCTGTTATGTTGAGATGAGGGGAAAGAGCTAGAATGCTTGGCTTCATTCATCTCTCTGAGAAAACAGGACTTTGTAAACCTAAGTCCTTGTGATTTTGAATTGCTATGGGGAAAATCTTTTTTCCTTTTCACTGTTTGCTTTGTCAGCTACATCCTTCCCCTTTTTTTTGTTCTTTTTCCATTTTGCCCTTTACAGATTCCTTTAATTTGTTAGCTAACTTTTATTTGGATCTCTTCTCACATTCTTCTATTTTTTTGCATTCCTGGAAACCATGCAGAACACCTTCATGCATTTGGGAAATGTTTAACAAATTCATTTTTAAAAATTTAATAAAATAAAAATATGATCTAACATAGATGATGTTAATTTGTGGTTTTCCAAGTCAGTATGTAAGTAGCAGGGGGAAGATGCTGTATGGGCCCCCTTCCTTATCTCCTACTGGATGAGGAGGAGGACTAAGTATTCAAATAGTTCTCCTAATTTCACATTATGCAAATTTGACTTTACATGAAGAATTCTAAAGGAAATTTTTTTCTAGAAAAACAGAGACATTAACTTTGTTGTTGTTCAGTTGTACCTGATTCTTCTTGATCCCATTTGAAATTTTTTTGGCAGATTAACTAGAGTGGTTTGCCATTTCTTTTTCCAGTTCATTTTACAGACAAGGAAACTGAGGCAAACAGGATTAATCAATTTGCCTAGGGTCACACAGCCAGGAAGTGTTTGAGGCCAGATTTGAACTTGGGTCTTTCTAGACTCCAGGTCTCACACACTGTGTTACATAGCTGTCCATGTTAACTTTATTGTGCAGTACTGTGTTCTTTCTTTCTCTCCTTACTTCTGACCCTTGGGTTGGTGCTCCATGGCCATCCCTCTCTCCTCCCCACCCCCAAAAACAAAAAAAGACTCCCACCAAAAAACTCCCTTTAAGTGAAAGCACAAGAATGGACTCACAGCCATCAGATTGGAGGGATGGGGCTTGACTCTGGTGCAGAGAGGAAACTTTTGTCTGCTCTCCTGGAGCATACATAGTATGTCTTGTCTGTCTGTGCTTGGGTAGCAAATGTCTGTTTACAGCCCCCTTATCATGATCCTTCTGATCTATGTCTATATCTGGCCCCCTTGGGTTTGCCCCCCTTTCTCCTTGTTGCTTCTTTGTCCCTGGCATCCACTCGCCCTTGAACTGTATACTGGCCCTAGGCCATCTCCCTTCACTGGCACAACTCCCCCACCCACCAAATTTTTCCACTTATGTAAGTTGAGAACTCTCTGTACTTCTCACTTGTTGGTGTCACTTCCAGAGCTTCATTCTGCTAACTTCACTCAGGAACCTATCCTTTTTAGGTTCATCATTTTCTGTCACAATAGCTTAGCACAGTGCCTGGGATGTAATAGTTTCTTAATAAATGTTTATTGGCCAGCTGACTCCATCTAGATCCTTGGATATAGTCATCTAACCGCTAATAGTCATTTTCCTTTTCTCACAGAGTTCATTACTTGGTTCATACTCTTTCTCAGTCCCTTTAATCATTTGGGGTCTTAAATATACACATTGATGTCCCCTCAAAAACTTTTGGGTATTCTGCTCCTTTTCTCTGTGATCTCTTGGTGATCTTATAAATGCCCGTGAGTTAAATTATAATCTCTACATAGATGGCTTCCAGAGAAATCTTATCTATTTAGCTATATTATCTCTTAGTTTGTCCTAAGACACTGATTTGACATTTTGAATTGGATATATTACAGGCATCTCAAACTCAAACATATTCAAAATAAAATTATCTTTCACTGGTGGCTCCATGAATTGAAAGCCAGGCATAGAGATGGGAGGTGCTAGGTTCAAATGTGGCCTTAGACATTTCCTAGTTATGACCTTGAACAAGTCACTTAACTTCCATTGCCTGCCCTTACAGTTCTTCTACCTTGGAACAAAAACACAGTATTGATTATAAGACAAAAGATAAGAGTTTTAAAAAGAAAATAATATGTCTACACAAGCAAACATGACCTTCATACTTATTTCTGAACTCTTTGTAGGCAAACTTCTCACACCACCACTCAACTTTTTGTATAGTGAGCAACATTTTTTTTTTATTCCTTATTTTCTGTCTTAGAATCAATACTGTATATTGGTTCCAAGGAAGAATGGTAAGGGCTATATAATTGGGGGTCAGTGACTTACCCATGGTCACAGCTAGGAAATACCTGAAGACGGATTTGAACCCAGGGCCTCATGTCTTTAGGCCTAATTCTCAGTCCACTGAACCACCTCAATACTCCATGGTCAATATAATTTTTTTGGGGGGGGAGGGGTGGAGATGGAGAGGGGGAGTTGTTTAAATTGCAAAAGAAAAAAATGATTTGCTTTTCTAAAGGGGTCAGGCCACACAGGGCCAGGATTAATGGAGCTGAGTGACAGGGATGGGGTGGGGGGAGGATGTAAAGCAAAAAAAATAAAAAAAAGAAGCCCCATGCTCTTGGAGGTCCGTTCAAAGAGAAGCTAGAACTCGTTCAAAGTTACCACGTTTAAATCAACAACCAAACAAAGTAGAACTTCATGATCGAGTCCCTTTTTTCCGGACAGCTGTTGTGTAAAGTGAAATGCACCTTTTTTTTTTTTTTTTTTTTTTTTTAAACTCTTACCCTTCCATCTTGGAGTCAATACAGTGTATTGGCTCCAAGGCAGAAGAGTGATAAGGGTAGGCAAATATAAAATAACCTAAACCAGCCCACCCAACATCATGAAGTTTTCTACCCTCCAGCCCAGGTGTTCTTAAACCCTTTTATCGTATAAGATAGTCTTGGTGGAATCTATCCGAACTCCTACTCATAATATTGTTGAAGGAAATGCTCCATTTCACTTAAGTGGTTAGTGAAAATAGAAATAAATCCCCCTCCCCTCCGAGTTCAAGGACTCCTCAAAATATCTCCCCTGAAGCCCCGTTAAGAATTCTGTTCATTCAATAAATAAACTTAATTTAAAAAAAGAATCCTGTTCATTAACTCATCTCACTGCGAGATGGGGAAGCCCTTTATGTAGTTAATGCGACTGCAGAGACCAGGACACCACAGAAGTCGCTGGTGAC
The DNA here is from genome assembly GCF_016433145.1 of Gracilinanus agilis. Taxonomy (NCBI): domain Eukaryota; kingdom Metazoa; phylum Chordata; class Mammalia; order Didelphimorphia; family Didelphidae; genus Gracilinanus; species Gracilinanus agilis. The sequence continues at coordinate 2,511,591 of NC_058136.1, read as the reverse complement.
ACAGAAACTCTCTGACAAATTGGTGTTTAATAGATCACATTCTGCATACATTACCTGAAGCCATGTTGAGCACAATGTTTGGATCCTTGGTGTGGTGTTTTTCATTCAATGCCTTCTCCTAGGGCTTCCATTGCTATTGAGCTAGGGCTGGGTTGGGTGGGCTCCAGGCAAGACCACTCCTGGGAGAGAGAGAAGGCCAGTGTTAGTCAGCCAGGACTCATGGTCAATATAATTTTGTAGAATTCTGTTCTGACCCTTTTTGTTCTTTCCATTGGATGGCATAGTGGATTTACTTGTAGATGGGAAGTCTTGGATTAATGGATTAAGGGTCACACAATAAAAGCCTGAGTTCAAATCCTACCTCTGAACCCTTATTGTCATAGCCTCTGAGCCTGAGATTTCTTACCTTGAAAATAAGAAAGTAAATTCAAGTACCCCACAGGATTATGAGGAACCAATGTTAAACATTTGACAAACCTTAAGGATATAAATGTTAGCTGATATTGTAGTCATTGTATTGTTTTCATGAATTCATATAAGCCTTTCTGTGCTCTGTATTCATCATGTTTGTTGTTTCTTACAGTACAGTAATATTCCACTCTATTCATCTTCCTCAATTTTGCCGCTTACCAATTGATGGGTAGCTACTTCACTTTCAATTCTTTGTCACAAAAAATACTACTCTGTATTTTTGATGTATATGGATGGTACAGTGGTTAGAGTCATGAAAACTTGATTTGAGAACACTTAATAGTTATATGACCCTAGGAAAATCTCTTTCTCTTATTTGCTTCAGTTTTCTTAACTGTAAAATGGGGCTGCTGCTGCTGGTGATGATGATGATGATGATATGTACCTTAGAGGGTTGTTGTGAGGATCAAATTAGATATTTGTAAAAAATCACTTAGCACAGTGCTTGGCACATAGTAGGCGCTTTATGAATGTTTATTTTCTTCCTTTCCCCTCCACTTTTCTTTTTGTTTCATTTTGGGGGTATATTTCTAGCAGAGCAATTTTATGAACATTTTATATTTTATTCACTTTATTTGCATAATTCCAAGTTCCTTTTCAGAATCAGAGTACCAATTCATAGTTCCACCAACAGTGTCTACCTTTCCATTTTTTAATTATTCCTGTCAAGTTGTTGGATATGAAGTTAAATCTCAGTGTTGTTTTTATTTGTGTTTCTCTTATTAGTGATACCAATAAACTTATAATTACTAAGATTTATTGACCTTTCCGCAATCCTTATCCTTTTTGATTTCTTGGCAACTTTTAATGTGTTTACCCCTTTCTCTTTCTGGATACTCTGAATACTCTCTCTTACAGGTTCAATTTCTTGTTCTCCATGTTTGATTATGCTGTGTCCCATTCCTTTTGCATAGTTTTGTATGCCTTGGGTTTGTGTGTTGGTTTGTCTTCTTTCTTTACATTTTCTCTTTAGTGATCTCATTTCTTGCAGGTTCAGTTTACTGTCTTTCACCTGATAATTTCCTGACAATCTCTAGTTCTCCTCTCATGAGTTAATCTCTAGTATTTCTTTATCATCATCTGTTGGACATATTCCATAAACATTTTATACTTACAACTTAAAATAGAATTTATTATTTTTTCCCTTACAACTTACTGAGCTTTCCAACTTAACCCATTTCTATTGAGGGTACCACTGTTAACCTGAGACTTAACTTTGATTCATTTCTTTCTCCCTTCCTCCATTTAGTTAATTGCTAACTTACCTACCTTTGCCAGTTTATTGTACTTCTTTTCTGGTACTTTATGTTCCAGCCAAACTGGCTTTTTATCTGTTCTCCAACAAACATGGTATTCTACCTATCTCAGTGCCTTGGACAGGTTGTCCTCATGACTTAGCACAGTCCCCTGTTTTAGGATGTACTTAATATGTGCTTTTTCACTTACATTATTTCTTTCATCTTTCCCTCTTACTTTAAGACTTAACTCAGTTATGACGTCCTCAAAGCCTTTCCCATTTTTTCTCCACTCAAGTTGCTTTTCAATATCATGTAAGCTCTTTAGGGGCAAGGACTGTTTTTTTTTTGGTTATTGTTTTTTTAATCTTTCATCCCCAGTACTGCCAAATACAATGCCTTCCTCTTTGGTGTTTTGCATTCTATTTGGCCTTTGCTTAGATCCTTGAATGGCACTTTAATAATAATAGCTACCATAATAAAACCTACTTTGTGCTAAGTGTTTTGCAAATATCTCATTTAAGCCTCCCAATAACCTTGGAAGGTAGGTGCTGTTATTATCTCCATTTTATAGGTGAGGAAAACTGAAGCAAAAAGTAACTAAAAGACTTGCCCATAGTCACACTGTTAGTTAGTGCCTGAGGGCAGATCAGAACTTAGGTTTTCCTGACTCCAAGCCCTGTCTTCTATTATTGTACCTGGATACATATTTATACTTCCTTTATGTTCTTATTCTTTTCTGTTCCACCCTGAACCATACTTAGTTTGTAGTATTGAATATTTGTATGTGTAGTAATTTTCTCCCTCACATTGCAAGCTCCAGGAGTTCAGTGACTCCTTTAATTGTCTTTGTTTTTCTCAGAGGGCCAAATGTATAGTTTAATAAATGGTTGTTGATTCATCTGGGCTAAAGGTACTAAAGCAATGGTTAGGAGTCAAATATCAGTTGTTTCAGAATTGGTTGCTTTTAAACCAAGAACTTGTAGCCATAATCTACTTGCTTAGTGGAGTTTAATTTTTCAGGTCTCTATTCCTCCTTTGGCTATCAACAGCAGCTTTGACAGATCTAGTACTTAGAATGTCAAGATTTTGAATTATTTTGTTAGTAACTGCTCTTTTGATGGAGGGTACAGAGAAAATGCCAAATAATTCAAATTGAGGATTTTCAAGGTCACCATCAAAAATATGACCTGTAAATAGTGAATTTTTCATTACAGGGGTCACCTATACAGTCTACATTTACTCAAAAGCTATTTTGGTCCTGACTTCTTATTTTTAAAAAGTGTCTGCTAGCATCCTTTCTGCACATAGTGGTAATTTATTCTTTAACCCTAGCTCATGTAGCTCTAAATAAGTTGGCATTTTATCAAGCAGTTGATATCCAGTGTGAAGGGTATCACTTAAAATAAATAAGAAATGAAGTGCATTTCTGACTTGCTTTCCTGATTAATTTGGATCTGAATAACCTCTCTGTTTTTCAAATTGGTGATGAAACTTTGGAAACCATCATGTAACACCGTAAATTTAAGAAATTTCTACTGGGTTAGTCTGCCCTTAATATTACTTATATTGATCCCTTATTTAGTGTGATACATTTTAATCCTCCTTTGAGTATGCAGGTGGCTGGAAGTTAAGGAGGAAAGTTTTTATTTATTTATATGCTTTTAAGGCATGATTTTTAGACTGTGGTAAATCTATACTGGCTGACAGAGTTGTTACTCTTTGGGTTGAGGATCTTACCAAATAATCAACCAATATTTGTTATAATATATTCTGCCCTATAATACAAAAAATGTTACAAAGTGGGAATTGTATTTGTATGAAAAAAAAGCAAATTAAAAATGGGAGAGTTGTACTAGATCGGAGGTCTTAGACACTCAGTGATATCCACAAACACTCTCCAGTGAGCTTGAACTAGATTAAAATGTAATTAAGAAATAGTTAACAAAATAAGTAAAAAGATAATAAAATAGACAATATGTGGTTTTCTAAGTTAATGTGCAACCCACAGTGATTCTTATGCTTTGGTGGCCCAGTTCCTATTTGAGTTTAATACCCCTGGACAAGATGACATCTACAAATAATATAAATCAATGATCTGTTGCTTTGTTTATCCTAGAATTGTGCCCCTAAAATCAAGTAAACTTGGAGAAACTTTGAAACTAACTAGTCCATCTTATCCAAGATATAAATAACTGATAAGTCATAATTGAGCTTGCACTCAAAAACTTCTAGTGAGGGGGGCAGCTGGGTAGCTGAGTGGATTGAGAGCTAGGCCTAGAGATGGGAGGTTCTAGGTTCAAATCTGGCCTCAGACACTTCCCAGCTGTGAGACCCTGGGCAAGTCACTTGACCCCCATTGCCTAGCCCTTACCACTCTTCTGCCTTGGAGCTAATACACAGTATTGACTCCAGCACGGAAGGTAAGGGTTTAAAAAAAAAACAACAAAAAAACTTCCAGTGAGGGGGAACTCATTCTCCCCATATACCTTATTCCTTCTTTGGACAGTTCTGATTATTAGGAATTGTATGTGGAAGTTGAGCTAACTCTGGTGGTAGAGCTGAGCTATAATTATTCTTACTACTCATCTATCTTAATTTCCAATTACTGTCATTAAAATGTTTATTAAGTGAGACTAATAAGGACATCTTTAGCTAGTTAGAACATCTACAATAGGCAGATTTATTGCTTAGGATCTTTTTTCCTTTCAATATATCTTTATATTTGTGAGAGATGAGTATTTTTCTTTTGCATTGGTGCCTGGAATCATAAAAATAGTTGGAGGAATTATATAGTATTTGAAATGTTTCAAATGTGTATAATTATACATCTTTGTATAATTGTCGAAGAAGGTTGATTTTTTTTTTTAATCTAGATGTAGACTAACTGACACACTGGAGCATACATCATAATTGAACACTTAAAATTAATATGTGGTTTGCATTAGTGGTTGGGGCACTTTGGACAAACAGAAAATCATTGGTTACACAGGATTTAAAGTTTTGAGGAATATCCATATAGGTAATTGCAGTGTATGTTATTAGAATAGTCTCTATTGCCTTTCTCACCCAACCCAAACAAAATAACCTTATAGAAAAATTTAAATCCCAAATATAAATAACTTGTGACCCTGAATCAGGCACTTTCCCTCTCTGATCCTTAGTTTTTTTCTTTTGTAGAATGAAAGATTTGGGCTATCCAAGCTGTCTTTAAAATTTTGTGATCCTAGGAATTCTAAGAAATCCTATGTACTTAAGAGAGAAGTGTAACCTTTTTATTTTTCTTAATTTTTTTAGTTTAAACATTTATTAATATTTATTTTTTAGAAAAGTTAACATGGTTACATAATTCATGCTCTCACTTTCCCCTTCACCCCCCAGAACTCCCCCCTCCCCCCCCCAGCTGATGCGTATTTCCACTGGTTAGTGTAACCTTTTTTGAACCGAAACATAAGTCATTTTAGAAACCTTGAAATCTTCCATTAGATTTAGGCCACAGTGATGAAGGTGGTATTTTTATTTCTGTAGAAAATAGTTTGAGTTTTTAATGACTAATAGTAGATTTTTGATATTTTGGAACAACTTAATACCATTTTTAACTTTGGCAAAATAAGAACTATATGCCTTTCATTGATCACATTGGAAAGACAGTTTTTCGAGTAGTTGAATTTTTTCACATATTTCAGACTTAAAAATGCCTCGGAGGAAGAAGAAAGTTGCAGAAGCTACTGATCCTGAGAGACTGGAGGAGGAAAACGAAGAAATCCTCAAAGTAAAGAAGATGGAAAACTTATTCATTGTCATCTCTGATAGTGATGAGGTAAGTAAGGTAGAACTCTTAACCACTCAAAGATAATGTGGTATAGTGACTGGATTTATAATCAGAAGACCTGTTTCTGATCTAGTCTCTGTGATTTACCACTTCTGTAATACATTACTTAAGTTTTCTAAACCTCATTTCCCTTATTAACTTATAATATTAATTGGTGGTTGAATTAGATGATATTTTAAGTTGCTTCCATATTTTGCAGTTAGGATTTATAAAATTGGCCCTACTTATCCTTGGGTGCAAATTGTCTTTGTCAGTTTCTTTTTTTTTTTTTTAAACCCTTATCTTGCATCTTAGGATTAATTCTGTGATTCCAAGGCAGAAGAATGGTAAGGGCTAGGTAGGTATTGGGGGTTAAGTGACTTGCCCAGGGTCACACAGCTAGGACGTGTTTGAGGCCAAATTTGAACCTAGGACCTCCCATCTCTAGGCCTGGTTCTCAATCCACTGAGTCACCCAGCTGCCCCCTGATAGTTTCTTAATGTTCCTTGCTGGTGCCCCTCCCCCCCCCTCAATATTATGGTATAGTTGCTAGAAGGCTTGATTCAGGGCCAGAACAATCTGAGTTTATAAAAATTCTCCTGGCACATATTGTTTACACTCTGCACAATTCTATATGACTTTCTAAGTTGCAGAATAAATTGCCAGTTTTCATTGGTAGGAGTTTCTTTACCAAATGATCACAACTCCAAAATAAAATTTGTTTTGATAAGCTTAATGAAGCCTAATAAAAAATTCCTGAAAATGTCTTCCCTGAAAACATTTAAGGAAAATCACCTAATAATGATTGCTATTGATGATGCATTCAATTCAACAAATGTTTGCTACTTTCCACTCTTGTAGTTTACTTTGTTTTTAAAAATAAGTTTTAATGAGTCTTCTATTTCTTATATAATATCATCATACCCTAAGTATCCTTCCCCTTTGTCATCCTACAGAACAAATATTATTTGTTAAATAGGGAAAAAAATCAGCACAACTGATCAATACATTAAGAAAAGCCAAAAAAACATGTAGTATATAACAGCTATGTGCTCCCACCTTCCAAAAGGAATGTGTTAGAGGTATCCTCATATATCTTCATTTGACTCTTTGATTGTTAAAATTTTGTTATCTTCACTTTTGAGTTTTTGTTGTATAGTTTTTTCCATTTATATTGTTGTAGTTATTGTGTATATTGTTTCCTTGGCTCTGCTTACTTCATGTAGGTCTTTGTCATTCTTCTGTGTAGTTATCACACATGTCATTTTGCACAGTAGTTTTTCATCACATCCACATACTATAATTTTATCTATTCCCAGTTGATTGACATCTTTGTTTACAGATTTTTGCCATTACATGAGTGCCGCCATAACTATATATTGGTGTATCGGGGATTTTCTTATCAGATGCTTCTTTGGGGTATAAATTCCATATTGGAATTTGGGTCAGAGGTTATGGGCATTTGAGTCACTTTATTTGCATAATACTAAATTGCTTTCCAAGATGGTTGTACAAATTCACAGTTCCATCAACAATGTATCAATTTTTCTGTTTTCCCACAATCCCTCTGACATTAACTTTTTCCATCATTTGTCCTCTGCCAGTTTTGGTGTGTGAACTTTTCAATGTTGGTCTAGTTTGCTTTTTTCTTATTATTAGTTATTTGGAATATTCTTTCAGTAGTTATGAATATTTTATAATTCTTTTTTTGGAAAACTTAAACTTTTGCTACTTTTCTATTGAATGGCTATTAGTCATATGTTTGTATATGCATGTATATATAAATACGCATCTACACATATCTATGTATTGCTTCTCTTGAATGGATAGTGAATATTTTTTCAGAGAAACTTGGAACAAAGTCTTTTTTCCCCATTGGATCTCTTTAATTAATTAATTCACTAATATCGTCCGGGCAAAAGCTTTTCAGTTTTATGTAATTAGTTACCTATTTTATCTTTTGTAATTGTCTCCATTCCTCATTTGGTTAAGAATATCTTTTCTTTCTCTTTAAAAAAAATTTTTAATGACAAATTTCTGCATGAGTTTTCCAAAGTTATATGATCTAAATTGTCTCCCTTCTTCCCCTCCTCCTGGAGCTGGCAAGCAATTCAGTCTGGGTTTTATACATGTATTATAATACAAAACATGTTTCCATATTATTTTTATAAGTGAATAATCTTATAAAACCCTAAAACATATACCCAAAAGTGATAAATCATATACTTCTATTTGTATTCTTTCTCTTAACAGTTTTTTCTCTGAAGGTGGATAGAATTCTTCTTCATAAGTCCCTCAGAATTGTTCTGAATCATTGAATTGCTGTTAGTAACAAAGTGTGTCACCTTTAATCATTTCATAATATTGCTGTTACTGTGTACAATGTTTTCCTGGTTCTGCTTATTTCATTTGCAACAGTTTATGTAGGTCTTTCCAATTCTTTTCTGAAGTCATCCTGTTCGACATTCCTTATAGCACAAAAGTATTCCATTACCGTTATATTTGTTCAGCCATTCCCCAATTGAGGGGCATCTCTTTAGTTTCCAGTTCTTTTGCCACCACAAAGAGAGCAGCTATAAATATTTTTGTGCAAACGGATCCTTTCCCATTTTTTTTTATCTCTGTGGGATACAGACCTATTAGTGATATTCCTGAATCAAAGAGTATGCATTCTTTTATATTCCTTTGGGCATGATTCCAAATTACTCTCCAGAATGGTTGGATTAGTTCACAATTCCTCCAGCAATGCATTAGTACCTCAATTTTGCCACATCCTCTTCAACATTTATCACTTTCTTTTACTGTCATATTGGCCAATCTGATAGGTGTGAAGTAGCACCTCAGAATTTTTTAAATTTGCAATTTTGTAATCAAGTGGGATTTAGAACATTTTTATATGATTATTGATAGCTTTGATTTCTACATCTAAAAATTGCTTGTTTATATACTTTGACCATTTGCCAATTGGGGAATGACTTGGATTTTTATAAATTTGACTTAGTTCTTTATATATTTGAGAAATGAGACTTTTGTCAGAGAAATTTGTTATAAAATTTTTTTCCCCATTTGTTGCTTCCCTTCTAATCTTGGTTGTATTGGTTTTATTTGTACAAAACCTTTTAAATTTAAAAATCCAAGTTATTCATTTTATATTTTGTAATGTTCTCTATTTCTTTTTTGGTCATAAATTCTTCTCCATATATCTGACAGGTAAATTATTTTATGGTATCCTAATTTTCTTGTAATTCTTTAAATCATATACCCATTTTGATCCTATCTTCGTATAGCCTGTGAGATAATGATCTAAACCTAATTTTTGTCACACTGTTTTCCAATTTTCCCAGCAGTTTTTGTCAGATAGTGAATTCTTATTCCAAAATCTGGGACCTTTGAGTTTATCAAACCCTAGATTGTTGAGGTAAGAATTAATCTCTTAGAAAAAATTATCATTAATTTTTAATTTTAATTAATTTAATTTATAATATTTTTCCATGGTTACGTGATTCATGTTCTTTCCCTGTCCTCCTCTCTCCCCCCTCCCATAGCCAACTAGCATTTCCATTGGGTTTTACATGTATCATTGATCAAGACCTATTTCCATATTATTAATATTTGTGATAGAGTGATCGTTTAGAGTCTACATCCCCAATCATATCCCCATCAAACTATGTGATCAAGCAAATGTTTTTCTTCTGTGTTTCTATTCCCACAGTTTTTTCTCTGGTTATGGGTAGTGTTCTTTCTTAGAAGTCCTTCAGAATTGTCCTGGATCATTGCATTGCTGCTAGTAGAGAAGTCCATTACATTCGATTGTACCACAGTGTATCAGTCTCTGTGTACAATGTTCTCCTGGTTCTGCTCCTTTCACTCTGTATCAATTCCTGGAGGTCATTCCAGTTCACATGGAATTCCTCTCTTTCTTTATTCCTTTTAGCACAATAATATTCTATCACCATGAGATACCACAATTTGTTCAGCCATTCTCCAATCGACAGATACCCCCCTCATTTTCCAGTATTTTGCCACCACAAAGAGCATGTCTATAAATATTTTTGTATATGTATTTTCCCCTATTATCTCTTTGAGGTACAAACCTAGCAGTGGTATGGCGGGATCAAAGGGCAGGCAGTCTTTTAAAGCCCTTTGGGCATAATTCCAAATTGCCTTCCAGAATAGTTGGATCAATTCACAACTCTACCAGCAATGCATTAGTATCTCAATTTTGCCACATCTCTTCCAACACTTATTACTTTCCTTTGCTGTCATATGAGCCAATCTGCTAGGTGTGAGGTGGTACCTCAGAATTGTTTTGATTTGCATTCCTCTAATTTTTAAGAGATTTAGAACACTTTTTCATGTGCTTATTGATAATTTTGGTTTCTTTATCTGAAAACTGCCTATTCATGTCCCTTGACCATTTATCAGTTAGGGAATGGCTTGATTTTTTTTGTACAATTCACATTTGGTTTCTTATAAATTTGAGTAATTAAATCTTTGTCCGAAGTTTTTCTGTTTTTCTTCTTTTTTTTTTTAAACCCATACCTTCTTCTGTCTTGGCTCCAAGGCAGAAGGGTAGGCAATGGGGGTCAAGTGACTTGCCCAGGGTCACAGCTGGGAAGTGTCTGAGGCCAGATTTGAACCTAGGACCTCCTGTCTCTAGGCCTGGCTCTCAATCCACTGAGCTACCCAGCTGCCCCCAGAGTTTTTTCTTATAAAGATTTTTTTCCCAATTTGTTGCTTCCCTTCTAATTTTGGTTGCATTGGTTTTGTTTGTACAAAACCTTTTTAATTTAATGTAATCAAAATCATTCATTTTTCATTTTGTAATATTCTCTATCTCTTGCTTGGGCTTAAATCCTTTCCTTTCTCATAGATTTGACAGGTATACTATTCTATGTTCACCTAATTTACATATAGTTTCCTTCTTTATATTTAAGTCATTTTTACCCATTCTCTTAGAAAAAATTATAACAAAGTTTATTTGGAAGAATAAAAGATCAAGAATATCAAGGGAAATAATGGAAAAAAATGTGAAGGATGGGGGCCTAGCAATACCAGATTTTTTTTTTTGACAAGAGAATATTTATTAAATTTATTTAAAGGTCCCCACATAAATAGGATACAATGGTAATACAAGAAACAGAAAAAGTAAAAAAAAAGTTGATTAATGATTAAAAATGATTATATGATAAAAATGATTAAAAGATAATGATTAAAAGTGATTAAAAAATAAAGGTCCCCACATCTAATTTCCTTTTGTCATTGTGTATATAACCAAGTTTATATGTTGTGGTCAAGTTGTTTCAATTGTGTTTGACTCTTAGTGATTCCATTTGAGGATTTCTTGGCAGATACTGTATAAACAAATTAGTTTCTCATATCCTTTAAGGCTCATTTTATGGATGAGGAATTCAAATAAACTGGGTTAAGTGACTTATCTAGGGTCATACAACTAGTAAGTACCTGAGGCCAGATTTTTTTTTTTTAAAAGTAATGCAACCTGAATGAGTATTAATTTTCTGTATTTGTGTTTCTGCCTCTCTCTAGAGGACACACTGCTCTTTTTTCTTTTTTTTTAACATTTAATAATATTTATTTTTTAGAAAAGTTAACCTGGTTACATGATTTGTGCTCTCACCTTCCCCTTCACCCCCCGACCTTTCCCCCCCATAGCTGATGCACATTTCCACTGGTTTTAACATGTGTCATTGATCAAGACCTATTTCCAAATTGTTGATAGTTGCATTGGTGTGGTAACTTTGAGTCTACATCCCCAATCATGTCTACCTTGACTCATGTGTTCAAGCAGTTGCCTTTCCTCTGTGCTTCCGCTCCTGCAGTCTTTCTTCTGAATGTGGGTAGCATTCTTTACCATAAGTCCCTCAGAATTGTCCTGGGTCATTGCATTGCTGTTAGTACAGAAGTCCATTACATTCTATTTTACCACAGTATATCAGTCTCTGTATACAGGGTTCTTCTGGCTCTGCTCCTTTCACTCTGCATCAATTCCTGGAGGTCGTTCCAATTCACATGGAATTCCTCCAGTTTATTATTCCTTTTAGCACAATAGTATTCCATCACCAGCATATACCACAATTTGTTCAGCCATTCCCCAATTGAAGGGCATACCCTTGCTTTCCAATTTTTTGCCATCACAAAGAGCGCAGCTATTAGTCCTTCCATACCAAGTTCAAAGCGCCAACCCCCTCCACAGGATGTTACCATCATATTTAAAAGATAGCATCTTTCGTCACTTCTTGCGTCCACCTCCAATTTCAAGTGGACAAATGACAGCCTCAACACTGTTTTGGACTGCCCAAAGGGCAGTCCCTTGTTTTTGATTTGTCACTTACTATCATGTGTGGGTCACAGACCTCCCCCTCCCCACTTAATTCCAAGTTGGGTGGGGTGACATTATTCTTGGTGGCTAGAGTCTGAACAAATGAATGAGGGTGAACTAATTCCATTTACACATGAGCCACAGGTGGACATTGTAGGAAAATATATGTAAGGTAATGGGGTCACCAGGGATATTATAAATTAACTAAGGGGTTTGTGGGAACACACTCTGGGATGTAAGAGAGACTAAAACTGAACACTGAAGACTTGTACAGCTAAGTCACTCCCAACTGAAAAATAACAGCCAACTGTCACTCTGGCCAGAGGCCTTAAATTCAACTGACAAGGTAACAGGATGAAACTGGGTTTATTTAGGAACAAGTAAAGGAGGGATAGGAATGTCTACTCTTAAAACCTTAACTCCTAATAACAAAACCATAGGGACAGGGAAGGACTTATTCTACTACACTAATCTAAGTGATCTAAACTAACAGGGCCCAAGGAGCTGTAAATGGAGTCTCTGGGTTTCTGCCTCAAACCTGGAACCTGCCAGGCCTGAGTACAACTAGGGCTTTGTGGCTTTGGGCTTCTCACTGCAATCCACTGATGAACTCTGGATGCCAGGAGCTAAAGTTGTCTCAGGAACCAAGTAGAGAGGGTTTTACTTGAAGCACTGTCCTCCAGTTCTCAAACTTCTCCTCCTCTCTTGGCTCTGTAGATTTGTCCTTTTGCTAGATGCCACACTCAGGATCCCAGGGGAAAATAGGAAGCAGGGTGTCCTTTGCTCTGAGGTCTCCCAGGCTGGCAACAGTTTCTTGCCCACCACTAATGGAATCCGCACTCAGGGCACAGACACACTTCCTCCTCCTTCATTCCAACCTGGAATTCCCAGCTCCAGCTCCTTCCTGCTAGGTACAACTTAATTCCTAATAACTAGCTAATCTAATCTTACTCATAACAACATGGCCTAGAGCAGCTTTGGCAAAGAGATGTGGCAGACTTGTAGAGCTGGTACTCTGGGAGTTGCTTGTTTCCCCCCTTCTCAGTGTCTGAGGATAGATATTTTTTGCATGCTCTGCGTCTCTCTGTCCAGCAGCCCAAAGCAAGCACTTCCTCCGTCAGCTCTCTCTGGTAATGTGGGGACTCACAGACAGCTTGACTTTTCCCTCTGGGCACTCAATCTGGTGGGTGGGGGGGAGGTTTGCCAACTTTGGCCGATTGCTAAGATCCCAAGAAGCTGGGAATAACAGCACATTGTAGATGATCACATTTGCTTCCCAGTTATGATTGGCCACTAATTTTTTTCCTAAGAGCCTTAATTTAAAATGTAGGATCATAGGATTTAGAAGTGATTGGTACCTTAAGGATCATCTGTTTTAACTTCATTATTTTACACATGGGGACACTGATACTCACATTGGTGAAGTTAATTGCTCAAGGTCATACAGGTAGTAGATTGTAGAACCGATATTTGATCTGAGATCCTTTGAATAAAAATTTAGAATTCTTTTCACTCTCCTACATAAAATATTACCTATACACATGCATCTTTGTTAAAAAGTCTATTCTATTGTTAGATTACCCTTGTGAAAATTTTTGTAGGAGTATCTGTCATACTGCCAGAAGAAATTTACCCACATGGGTCACTAACCAGTTAGATTCTGTGTGAAAACAGTTCATGTGGCTAGTTGATGAATTGAATTTATTTATCTCTGTCTATTTCAATTTTCACATCTTCTATTTTAAGATCCTCAGCTGTCACTTTGAAGTATTCCTGTTGGATAAAAGCCTTTGCTTTCTTGAGATATTGAAAAACAGTCTCGGGCTGCCATAGTATTTCTTCAATCTTTTAGAAAACCATTTATTGAATCTTGCAGCTTTTTTTCTTTTTTAGCCTCTGTCTACATCTTTTTAAACGATGTTCTACAGTTCAGTTACTGCTATTTTGCTGAAAATTAAAATGAGTTCTTTCATAGTAATTGTCTTTCTCTTATTTAGACTTGTTATCCAAGTTTTAGGTTACCAAGACAAACTATTGATTTAATGTATGTTCTCTTTATTATCAGTTTCTTTACAGATAATAGTATTAAAAATTCTAACACTGAGAACATATATATTCCTAATTTTTCTATAAGTTAAATTTTAGTTCCTTCATTTAGTTCATTAGTCTTATTTTTCTTAAAAATCTGGGCAAATTCTTTAAACCAGTTATCTAATTTATATTTATTTTTCTCAACCTGCTGGCTGTTGCTTTTCTATAAAAAATATATCAGAATCTTATTAAGAATAAAAATAATTTACATGTTTATTTCAATAATAGCAATTCTTAAAAATTTAGTTTAAAACTATGACAATAGCTAAATTGTTAAAAATTCATTTTGTGGATATAATATTTCTTTTAGAGATTATCTTGAGTTTAGTGATTTTATTAAAAAGTTAATTTGTGGAATGATTCTAGAGACCATGAATTACTTATAGAAGAGATTGTATTTTAGAAACTGGGTCATACTAGAATAATTTTTCTTAAAGAGATTTCATATATGTCAGAATGTCCTCAATCTCATAACCTTGTTGAATATTCTCCTCCTGCTATGACTAAGCATATCTCCTTTTAATTGTTGAATTATTTTTGTATACATAGATCCTTTTTTATTCTCTTTGGAATTATGCCTAGTTGTGAATGGGAGCAAATGTATCAAAAGCTGCTATGTACAACTTAATGACTTTTTTTGGTATATTGCCAAATTGCTTACCAGACTGGTTGGACTAATTTTTCAGCTCAATTAGTAGTACAATATTATGCCTGTACAATTTCTCCAACATTTATCTTTTTCTATTTTTACCATTTTTGCCAAAATAATGAATATGAGGCAAAACCTCTGAATAGTTTTAATCTGTTTTTCTGTGGAAGCATTTTTATATAGTTGATGGTTTACCTTTTCTTCTTTTGAGAACTCTGCATTCCTATCCTTTGATTTTTTATGCATAGAGGAATGGCTCTTTTTCTAATATGTATTTTTAACAATTCCCTGAATATCCTGCATCTTGTACCTTGATTAAAGAGATTTACTACAAGGATATTTTCTCAGTTAACTCTCCCTTCTAACTTCATTGATTCTGTCTGTGCAAAAATTTTAATTTTATGCAATTAAAGCTGCCCATTTTATGTCCATTGATCCTAACCTTTGTAAGAGTTAAATTAATGCCCAGTACTTTTAAGTATTATTTTTTTAAGTTTATTATCTGACAAAATAAAACCATGTGACTAAGTTTTCTACCTGCTCAAAATGCCCACTGTACCAAAGCCAGCCAACAGAAAGGAAAAGAGAGCTAAACATGGAACTCCACCCAATTTATATCATGCCTACGTCAGCATGTAATGACAGTAAATGAGTAGGCTGCTGGGAATAGTAGTTTTGCTGGGGATTGTAATTTTTAGGGTAACAGAGTCAAATTATACAATCCCCTCTGAGATCCTTTGGAAGACTAGTCTCCCCAATGGATCTTATAAACATAACCAACTTATAAATTACAATAATTTGGGGATAAAAGGGAAAGAGAACAAAACCAATGATTGTTAGGCGCATTGACAAAAAGCTAATTGGGGGCATTAGAGTATATATGCAAAATAAATGTGTTGCAGCCCCTCACAGGTCAGTCAGTTATACTCCATGGTTCATTCTGGGACTTCTGAGGAGGTTTCTTTAGGCATCTCCATGGTGCCTTCTTCAAACAAATCATCTTCTAGATTCGAAGACTTATTGAGCTCTTTTCCTGAAATGTTTCTTTTTTTTTTTTTTAAGGTTTTCTTTTTAGTTTTATGACAGTCATACAATCCCTATAACATTATACAATTCCCCCCCCCCCCACACACACACACCCTCACCCCCAGGCGTTGTTGCAGTCCCTATGATAATTACACAATCCCCCCTGAGGAGGGTGTTGACCAACACTCAGATCCACTCAGGTAGCCACTGAAACTCATGGCTTTCAATTTTGGCTGAAATACTCCCTCTTGGGGGCCACTTAGGGGTACCATGCACCTTTGGAAAATTTTATAAGACTATAACCCATCACAGGGTAGCCAACCCCTTGGGTTTGCTCCCTCCTTTGGCATGGGACTGTAACAGCTCTAAAAGCATGTCTTTTATATGTCCCATCCATTGTACCGTGAAGACGAGGACTACAATATTGCTCCCTCCTTTGACATGAGACTGTAATGGTTCTAAAAGGCATGTCTTTCATATGTTTCATCCAGGATTTTTAATGTAGAGACGAGGAATAGTGCTGTAGCACTTTACTGCAGCTACTAAATGGACCTTTTTTTTGTTGCAAACAATTCAAAGGTACTTTTACAATGGAATCTTCTGCAGTTCAGTCATAGGGAAAAGGTACAAATAAAGTCAGTGCAACTGAATGTATAGCTGATAGCCAAAAACACAGTAGCTTAAAATGATTCAGTGTAACAGGAAGATATTAGATTAGAACCAATATATGAACTTAATAAACGAAATAAAATCTTAAAACAAGCAATCAGAAAACACAATATATGTGACAGGATACAGGCACTGAATTCAATAGTTCTTTTTTCCAATTCTGATAGATTTGAAAAAGCTTAAAATCCACCTCTAGACTCTAAGTTTCCTTCCCTTTCTCAGTATCATCATCCTTCTAGGTTCCTTTTGGTCACACCTCTGGGATGTCCCATAGCGAGAGAGAATTCTGAGCTGAACATAGTGTGGAGGAATCTCATATTGGATGTATTATAAAGAGTGGGCAGGCCAGAAGAGCAAGGGGGTATAGGAAGATGAATTTCTCCTCACAATCACAAGGACCAGTGCATCCAGGAACAGTAGGAAGAAAAGACATCCTAAAACTGGGAGCTGTTTGAGATAGGTAATGCTCTGCTCTTTCATAGAGTGAGCCAGGCTTACAATTCTACTTCATGTTTGGAAGAGTAATCTTCCTTCCCCTTTCCCCTAGGGGTAAAATGTCAGGGAGCAGCTTGCTTCCCCTGCCATGTGGACAGGGAGTTAAGAGAGATTGCCTAAGGGAAACACGTGTGTCCAAGGCAAGCACTCAGCTGTAGGCAATGTAAGGGGAAGGTGGATTTTATATTTTCCAAGCCTCTGGAGAGTGGCTCCAATCAGCAACAGGAGCAGGAGCAGCAGAAGCAGGCGGCTGGGACCACCTAGGGAGTTAGCAGAAGGAGGCAGGATCGCCAGCAACAGGTGGCTTCTCTAGGTGTCCTCTGAAGAGAATTCCTGGGGTTGGGGGTGGGGGCCATGGCAGGAGAAATGTGGTTTCTTTTCAAACTAATCTACTCAGAGAGAATTAAGGGTTTGTGAACCCCACTTCTGGTTGCCATAAATGTAAGAGTTAAATTAATGTTCAATACTTTAAGTATTATTTTTTAAAGTTTATTATCTGGCAAAATAGAACCACGTGACTTAAGTTTTCTACCTGCTCAAAATGCTTGCTTCACCAAAGCTGGCCGACAGGAAGGAAAAGATCGCTAGACACACCCAATTTATATCCTGTCTACTTCAGCACGTAATGACAGGAAGTGAGTAGGGTGCTGGAAATAGTTTTGCTGGGGATCATACTTTTTAGGGTAACAGATTCAAATTACACACCAACCCTTTTTGGTCAAGAATTCTTAACCTACCAAGAGGTGTGAAAAGGTATCTTCCTTTCTTCCAATTAGCTTACAATATGACTTTTTATATCTAGGTCATGTATCTCTTTATAGCTTATTGTGGTACATGTTGTGAGATAGGATTTCATCCTCTTTTCAAAGCTATACCTCATTGCTGGATCTACATGGTTAGGATTTTCTGGATGTTGTTCTCTAGGTCATAATAAAATCCCTGAGCAACAGAAGTGGAAGATTTCACAGTTTAAATCATGGCTACCCACAGTAGCCACAACCTTCTAGACAGCAAAATCTGAGTAATTGACAGCAGAGAATATTACCTTATCCTTGTGTTCTTTCTCTTTAGTGCTATAGAAACAGAAGTCTTCAGGATCAGTGTCCTATTCATAACTCATTGGTAGCTGAAATGGAGGAAAGCTCCTACTTTAACCATTGTCCTATCTTAAGTTTCAGTTGACTATTTTTTGCTCCCTGAGGGATACTGGCTTGCCCACTTAAGGAAGTGCTCTTTAGGGAACTAGGTGGCATTGAAAATTCATCACTAGCTGTAGGCACCCTGATCTTTTAAAAGGGGTAACATAGCCATGCCCTGTTCAGTACACTGGTTTGGGAACTTCCACAAAATTGGACTTCTTGAATTTGACACCTCCAGTTTTCTTTCCAGGTAATGTGAAACCCAGAATTTTCTCTATAAATTTTACATTGATCATATCTCTAAAGTGATTTGTGACCAGTCTTGTAAAGTGTGCTTGCCCTTGTGTATTTCCTATTGATTTTTCTCTTCTCATAAGGATTTCCTCTAGCTTTCTTCATACTCTTGGTAGGTCTTATGCCAAAAATTCCATAGATTCTCAGTATAATGACATGATGGGCGCTCACAGGTAGCTTTAGGCAGAGAACAGTCACTAAGAGATTAAAAAACTCCATTGATGTTGTTTTAAAAGCATTAATATTTATTTTTTAAATTTGCTTATGTTTATTTGTTTACTTTCTCTTGCTTTATTGATATAGCTAGTACAAGCAACCTTTCTACCTCACAGAAGATGTGGTAGCCCCCATGATCTAGAAAATCCACATAAAATTTTTTGGCCCTCCCTTCATATCAGATAAATTACTAAACTTTTAAAGATATCTCTAAATTTCTAGTCTTCATGTGTCATCTGTCAGCTTTTGTGTTCTTTTCACAAACTTAAACTTTTTATTTATTTTAACTTTAAAAAAGAAATTGAGTATATGGTATTAAAAGATAAAATGTTGCTATTTTACAATACTATACATATATTTTATGCATTTCTGAAATTTTTCTGTCATCTTCTGGTCTTCATGTGCCATCCGTGGCCTCTATAAAACTCCCTCAAAATGCCCATTTAATTTCATGTACTGACCTGTGATATATTGAAACTGTGATGGGGAAAGTTATGATATGGAAGGATTATCTGTATTTTTAGAACAATATCAAATAATTGTGGCAAGAATAGACATTCTTATTGTATTTCTCAACCTTCTGGAATGGCCATAAGAGTCTGTATCACAAATAATCCTAGCTCTTGCTTTTAGTTAGACACTATTATTTTAAGGAATGAATCATTTATTCCTATACTTTTGAAATATTTTTTAATTTGTTAAGTTTTTCTATATCTATTGTTATAATCATGTGAATATTATTGTTTTTGTTATTAATATGATCTGTTATATTTGTTGTTTTCCTAATATTGATTCAACCCTTTGTTCTTGGAAGAAATACAACTTAGTCATAATAATTTCTTTTCTAATATTTTGGTACCAATATTCATTAAAGATATTCATGTATAGTTTTCTTTTCCTGTTTTGTCTCTCTAATTTAAATATCTTTTTATCTTTTTAATTTATCTTTTTTAATTTTTAATTTATATTTATAAATAAAATAAGTTTAACAGGATCCTTTTCTCCTCACTTATTGAAATAATTGTGCTTTGAGTATTTGATAGAATTCACATATCAGTCCTTCTGGGTCTTGTGTTTTTTCTTTTAGGAGTTCCTTTTTTGCTAATTCAATTTTTTTCTATATTGTGTTATTTAACATTTCTATTTCTTGTTTTGTTAACCTGAGTTTTGTACACTTTTATAATTATCCTTTTAATTCACACTTTCATTTTGTGAGGCATATAATTGAGCAAAATAGTTGCCGATAACTTCCCTAATTTCCTTCTTACTTGTTTTAAGTTCCTCATAGTTTTTTAAAACTCCAGCTTTCCATCTTAGTATCAATTCTAAGACAGAAGAGCAGCAAGAGCTAGGGTTAAATGACTTGCCCAGGGT